>NW_019525354.1:143343-258052 GCF_002814215.2 Seriola lalandi dorsalis
GTGGGGTGGGGGTGGGGGGTTATGAGGGGAGCAAAATGATAACACATAAGAAGCAAAGGTTCATGATGATGGATGGCCGAGTTCACGTTGCAGCATGGGGTGAGTTTGAAGGGAGCAAATGAGGTTAACGCCTGATTTATTGACCTTGATGATTGTCTTCAATGGAGGAGGATTTCCTCACAACACTCAATCAAAAGCAAAATAACATTTTTAATATTGATGGGTATTGGCGGGATAAAGATGCCAAGTTATGATGAAAGGGAAAATCATAACTTAAGAAAAACTGAGGTTAAGATGGAACTGATTAATGAAGCCTGTCACAGGTCTTGACTGAAAATTATTACTTGACATGCAGGACTCCGTTCAAGCTCGACAATGAGGGCCAGAGGACATGCCGGCTTTGCTCGTGCACAATACGCCTCACACAACGAACAAGACATGGCACAAACACACAAGTCTTGTGAGAGAGAGCTAGCTACCCCTGGTGATAACGGCATACACCACACTGTCAGAGCTCTGCACTCGCATCCAGGGCCTTGAGAGGAGGCCAAAACAGTCCAGATCTACACAACAGCATGAGGATGAGGAGGAGGAGGAGGAAGAAGAAGAAGAAGAAGAAGAAGATCGGGGGGAAAAAAAGGGTTGAAAAAATCTAATTAGAAACCTTTTTGTTTTTAGCATTACAGCATCGACCGACAGAGGTAACATTCTCAACAGTCGCAAAGCAAAATAAAACTTTGCAGTAGTTCACTGCTCCAGATTACATGAGGGAAGATCAGTCCGAGTTTAGGCCTCACTGATCTCTGTGAACATATCATAAAATATCATAACTTACCAAATTGCTTATGCCAGAGACGGTCAGATGAGGTTGTGTGAAAAATAACATGCAACCTCTAGCTCAGAAGTGAAGATGGCTGTGGTGTAACGATATTTAATCAATGTACAGAAGCAATTCTGGAAATATTAGAAAAATGGTGTGTGGTGAACACTCTTTCACAGCCACATATGAGGAATTGCTCTCAAAAAACCCCCAAAAAACAACCTCTTTTACAACAAAGCTGCTGATATCCTTTACAGTAGTGATGCAGCAGGAACAGTTCTGCAAGTGGGCCTTGCAGTGTTCCTACGAATCAGGTAGGAGGAAGAAGAAATATGAGATTGAACCAGAGTTCTTACCATTGACAGTTTCCTCGTAGGGCTGCGCCTCCTCGTAATAACTCTCTGAAGTGTCTACGCAGACCGTAGCTGGAAGTGCAGGTAAGGGGAACGGCTCCCGACCCACCACACCCTGACAGATGAGAGAAGGATGGGGAAAAGGGGGAGGGAGAAAAAAAAAAAGAGAAAGGTACAAAAAGAGACAGGGGTGAGGGATCAGATTAATCCATACTCTATTAATTGCCAGATAACAATACAGCCTCCGTATATGTAAGTATTTTCAACAAATGGCTTGAAGAGGAGCATGTACAGGTTGACAACAACAGCAACACACGCTCAGGCACATACACACACATACATTATTAACATGTGTTGTTCCCCCAGGCTGAACATGTGGCTAATCCAGCTGTCACTTCAGGAGTAAAGTAGGGAATTCCTCATGTAACCAATCCCTGTCTGACCCAGTGCACTAGAGAGTTACATGTTTGCCTTCAGGGATGAGTGTGTGTGTGTGTGGGTGTGAGTGTGGGTGTGCGTGAGTTTGTGTGTGGGCCCAGTGGCTTTCCTGAAATCAATCAGCAGTCTGGCTTCACTTCTGTCTGTCTCCTCGTCTCCTGCATGGTAAAGACGCTCTGTCTGTTCCTTCCCATAAGTGCTGGAAACCACCAGACTCTCTGCTGCTTGGCTGCATGAATGAGCGTCAGTTCATTTAGAAACTCTTCATTACTTCTATATCCAGCTAAAGTCAGTAAATCAGCTACACACAGTAATTCAAAATACATTTTGGCGACCTCTGCCATCACTGGAGTTCATTATATTGACAGTGTGTGTTTCTCAATGATGCTGAGTTGTAAATCTGGAAGAATTTCTCTGGATACACCCAAACTTTAAACTGGTGAAATGCATCTTTAACATGTGTCTGTTAAATTTAAATGTTAAGGATGTAAAAATTCAAATGACGTGTTGGCAGTTCTCAGCATAGACAAAAACGAATGAACATATGTGGTAGCTGTGTGCATTAAAAGGGCATCTACACTGTTTAGTAGAACATTCAGGCAGAATAAATGGGATCATTATGACTCATCAGAATATATTGGTGGGGGTGTGTGCTGTTCTACAAGATGGCCCTGTTCAACTTCTCCACGCTTTCTGTGTACCACTTCTTCCACTGAATGTGAAGTCACGTCAGCTGGACAGTTGGAATACTACTGAGTCTCTCGCCAGCCAGTAACTGCTGCGAAATTCTTGTGAAGATCAGAGCAGGTGAAAACATCAATTATTTGGTAGAGAAATGCTGATGTTTTTCTTTGGAAATGTGAACTCATGCACAATGGCTATTTTGCAATTACAAAATTATGCATGTCCGTTATTTAAACTCACTTTCATCGCCCCGCTCTGTGAGACAACTTGTAAGTTTATGTCAGTGGTTTGCAGTTTATTTACAGGTTACACTGGAGTTACATCACCAGGCACTGAAGGATGACTTTCTGACTCAAACACTGCGCTGAAACAAAAAGTTCCCAAATTACTTCACAGGGAAAAAAAACAAAAAACTCTTTATCTCCTCAGCCTGTGGCCACAAGTCTCCAGCTATCACACATCTATGTTGGCGTGCTTGAAGATGGGGGAGATATGCAAGTTTTGTCTTGCCTGAAATAAGATGACATACAAGCTCAAAATATTCACTAGCTACCAGTGGAGATGAAATCAATGTATTCTTTCCAGAATAAAATAAATAAAGTGAGATGGATGATGGAGACAGGCTTTAAATGGAAGGAAGATTCATCTGAGGCCAAAGAAAGAAGTAAAAGAAAAATGACATGTGAAAGGAAAGTAAAAAAAAAAAAGTAATATTCTGTTATTGTGGCACACAACTATAACATACAGTGAAAGATAAGTCACTTGAGGGTACAGCTCATATGCTGAATATGAATGTATCTATTTGCACAGGTAAATATGGCAAATATTAATGTGCAGGAAGAGGAAAAAAGCCCTGATGTGGTTATTCATTCCCCACACCTACATATACACACGTACATGTAAAAGAAAAAGAAGTTACACTGTTAAAAAACAAAAACGAAAGCTCCTTTTAACTTGATTAGAATAGTAGTTCCATGTTAAATTCATCTTGCATAAGTCTGATATCGTCGGATATTTAAAAAAAGTTTTTTCTCAAGCGAACTCTGTGAAACCCTCTGAGTCGAATGACAAAAAGCGATTATCTTAACTATGTCTAATGTTTCCTCCCACCACTGATCTGAAGACGCTGTCTGTGCTCCTTCATTTTCACTTTATTCCCCCTAAGGCTCTGTCACATTCTCAGCGAGATCACAGAAATATGAAATATAACTCTTTAGCAGAGGAGCTTCATGTATCATGCAAACCATGCCTGAGGGAGGTCGGCTCCGCGGAAAGAAAAAGTCTATGAGCTTTCACAAAGTCGGACATCTCAAAGTATCTCATAAGATCAGAGTTTGTTTAATTGAGATTGGAGATCAATCGGTCAAAAGCCTGCTTGGTTTTCTCTTCACTGTAGCCACGTAGTCAGAAAAAGCTATTCCCTTCCTGCAATTTAACTCTGCAATCAACTTTGGGAGTTTGATAATGTCTAATGTGTAGCAATTCTTATTCTCCATACAAGAAAAAAATGAATAAATGAGAAAAGATGCAGTAATATATATTGTGTTTGGTGGTTTCCAGCCTGTGGTGGGTCTTCACTAACAGATTAACTAGATCAGCTCACGCCAACAAAATACGGAAAAATAAAATCTGATGTGTATGTTTGTATAGAAATCTCAAAATCAAGACTTCTGACGTGGATTCTCAGACACAGCCCCTGTAAACAGGGAATCCCCAGCTTGTAAGCTCTTTCCCAACTATATCACATCAGCAAACTAACACATTTCCAGTAATACATTGCAGATGCAGTAAGCTGTCATAATAACTGGCGTCATGTTTTGCGGCCTGCATACTGTCATAGTAACGAACACTTGTTTGTGTGATTAGCCCGATTGCCAGAAAGTGGAGGAAAAGGATCCACGAAGACATGTGTGGCACAGAGATGTTATCCATGCGGTTCAAAGAGGATAACATCGGTTATACATTATGGAGCATGTTGAGGATTTTTCATAATGCAAGTATCAGCAAATACATACACGTCTTCGAAATGATGCAACCATGAGAAAATGTAGAAACGAGTGAAAGTGTGTGTCAGTGATAATGTCTTCGTTTTGTGCATATTGGCTCACTGGTACGACAACAGCTGTGTCACATCTGTGCTTTTCTTGTCTGTCATGAAACAGCACTTTCACCATTAGACTGTGTTTTTGCTCAACTTATTTATATCCAAGCATTTTGGAATGGTAATAGATTCATCTCTTCAGCACCACAAAAGAAGAAAACAACACTGTTGAGTCCCATAAATACTTCAAATAACAACTCAGAGGTAAACTTAAATGTCTCTGTCAAAGGCAGACCTGCTCTGTGTTCCAAATAATTCCCTACTTACTGGTGCACTAGTGCAACAACAAAAAAAAAAAACAGACTAATGCAACTTTACTTCTCACTGTAGAGTTAACTTTTGGATATCTGATATAGAGATGACTGAATATTTGGGGCTCGGCTCTGGTTTAAGCCTTGATACAGAACAAGATGGAGGATGCCATAAATCACAAGAACAGAATGGAATTAGGCCAGTTTCTCAATGATGGACATAAACAAGTGTTTGGATCCAGAGATCCAGCAGAATTTCCTGATGCTAACTTGTTGCAGTAACACTTTATTGCGTTTTTTTTTTTTTTTGAAATGATAAAAATCTGGAAGTAATCCATTAAATGGAGATTATTTGAAATGATGTGACCCCAGAAGTAAAGAGAGACAGCTACAAAAGCTCAAGTTGACAGGGTCTTCATAAGAAAAAGTGATTCTTCTGAGAAAATCATTCTGTAAAGAATGGAGCATGCACATACACACGACAGTACTAACAGTTTAAACTGTTCCACAGTGAAAAAAAAGCAGCAGTCTAGGCATCTGTTATTAATTAAAACAAAGAGCCAGGCATTCCAGAGCAGCAGCAGCAGCAGCACCCCCCACCCCAAGCGCCCACCCACCCTTATCTCTATCTTCTTTCTTATTCTCTCTCCATTTCACTCATCTCCAAAAAACCAGAGCAGCCTGTTGTCTGAGCCAAGGCTAAAGAGGAGCCATTCCAAAGACCAGCTGGACTGATATGAAAAAGAGGAGGGAAAGGGGAACATGCCAGGTGTGTGTCTGTGAGTGTATTTTTTTCTCCCAGAAGACTTTGCAAACTCTCCAGCTCTGTAACAGTTACTGTAGCCCTCAACCTTTCACTTCTCACACACATACACACACACACATGCTCACCACAGAAACATCGGGCAGAAGGAGTGGATTGAGGAGTTGGAGCATAAATAACAAAGCAAGGAGAGGGGGGCAGCGGAGGAAGAACAGGGGTGTGGTGGAGGGGCTTTGGGTAAAGAGTGGGAAAAAGAGCCCGAAAAACGAAGTCAGAGGAACATGGAAAATCCCTGGTTCCCATGCCAAGAATCCGGCACAGCGAAAACACACGCACACACATGCACACACTCACACACAGTGTATCTGAAAGCCTGCTGGGAGCTCAGAGGAGAAAGGGAGAAGGTAGTGATAAAAATAATCAGTGCAGCTCAGCTTCGGAAAGCCAGATTCAGGAGAACTCTCTGGGCCTTTCCTATCTCTGCACTGGTTGCAACGTAGTAACTGGTTGGAATTTCTAAATCTAAAAGTGGCATGAATGAAGATGGGGGGAGGAAAAAAAAAAAAAGGCAGTAAATGTCAGCTGCGTGGTGGGAGGCAGAAAAACAGAAAACAAAAAATTCACATGACACAGATTTTCAACACACTGTATTTATTTTTCCCTGCTTGGGAACACTTCGACCTCTGCTAAACCTGTCATAGTTTCAGGTCCAGATTTTTTCCCCCCTCCCATAGGCATTTGTTTACAAGTAGCCAACTTAAAATGTTTAACTATAAATAAAGAAGAACTTTGTGTATAAAACTAAAATAGTCATGTAAAACAAAACTGGATTTAAAGGGGTAACGCTGGCGAGTGACATCATCATGAATAATTCAGCAAATACTTAGGCTAGCCAATCGTATTGTGGTTATGATAATCACCAGTTGCCGGCAGCCACACTACCGCTTACTGTGCATGTCAACAGTTTTCCTTTCCCTGCCTGACGCTTGCAAGTGGCACAGCTGCTATCTATAGTCCAACTCTATTTTCAGACCATGCAGACAGGACGCAATGGAACTCACACAAATCTTTATTTACCGTCCAGTCCTGGGGAAAAAATGGCTAATCTACATCCAGGTCACACGCTCTATTGTCACTTGAGAGACTGTTTTAGGAAGAATAAAGACCCCGTTTTCGGAGATCATGGAAGTAGTTGAACGCCTGAGAGATATTCATGCCGAGAATGCGACCCTTGATCCGGAGGACGGGGAGCACCAAGCGGGCTGGGTGAGAGTGAGGGTGGAGGAGAGCTGGTTCACTGTGGAGCGGGCCTTGCTGGCGAGGCACAGTGACTACTTCTGTGCTCTCTTTCAGTCTGGGATGAAAGAAAGTCGCCAGGACAGAGTCCACCTGATGGGAGGAGTGCATGCAAGGGGTTTCCTCATTGCCCTGTCTGTCTGCAGGGGAGAGATTCCCACCATCAGCGACCCGGATGAGCTTACAGAAGCTGTTGAGTGTGCTGCTTTCCTGCAGGTTGCATGCTTGGTGCAACATCTTTGTGACATAATTGATTCAGACAATTGCCTCTTGCTTTACTATACGGCCTCCATCTTTGGGGTACATGCACTGTTTCACAATGCAGCTCTTTTCCTTTGTGATGCTTTTGATGATTTGAAGGAAGCAGCAGAGAGTACAATTCCTGAAGACCTTCTTCAATATTCTAAGTCATTGTCTCCCACTACTTATATTGCTATAGGCACCCACTCTCCTTCCATGGAGCTGCTACATGACTCCTTTAGGGTTGTTTGCTACCTTGATGAAAGAGAGGGGGAGTGGAAGCATTTAACTAACCTCCCAACCCTCTGTAGCACCTCCATGGCCGGTGTGGCAGTGCTTGACAATAGATTGTACATTGTAGGGGGAGTTTACGGTTATGGTAAGGACACGGTGGACAGCAGCTTTTGTTACAACCCGGACACAGGGGTCTGGACTGCTCTTCCTGGACCCCAGCAACCAAGATACGACTTCACCCTGCTGGGTCATGAGGGCCGGCTCTATGCCATTGGCGGCGAGGTCCAAAAACAGATCATCTCTACAGCAGAGAGTTTTGACACTGAGAAGGGAGAGTGGACATTTATACAACACGCACCAAGACCTGTAGCGTCAGCAGCGTGCGCTGTTGCAAGACGGAGAATGTTTGTTTGCTTCTGGAAACCACCAGATACCACAGATATCTACGAATATGTGCCGGCGAAAAATGAATGGAAACTTGCCACCACAATGATCAGACCTCAAAGCTATGGCCATTGTATGGTAGCCCACAGGGACAATTTGTATGTGATGCGCAATGGGCCTTGCGACGATTTTCTGCGCTGCCTAATGGACTGCTACAATATCACGACAGGCCAGTGGACAGCCATGACCGGACACTACATAAACAGCAAGGGGGCGCTGTTCACTGCAATGATAAGGGGGAACTCAGTGTTCACAGTCAAACACATGCTAACCCTTGAATACACCATCATTGGAGATGGATGGAAGCCCCGCAGGCAGATGAAGGGATTTCCAAAGAGTGGTTCACTGTGGACGTGTTTACTCAGGCTTCCCAAGACGGGACCAGTTATACCACAGCTGGATTCAAAAGGGAAGGAAGACGAAATGTCTTTGCCATACACATCTGAGGGATTTGTGGAAGCTGTACCACAACTGTGAAATTACAGCAAAACTGAAAAACAATGTGATGTTTTAGTGTCGCTAAACACTGAAGTACAAGAATAATAAAAAAAATCCCTGATTCTAAATGTTTCTGGAGAATGCATCATGACACAAATGTTCTTCATTTCAATGCACTCACTTTCACATGTAGTCACACACTGCACACACACATGCACACATGCTGACACCAAACATTTGTTCTGATTAGCAACAGCTGCTACTGTAGTTTATATTAGGGGAGGCCACAGTGCATGTTTGTGTGTGTATGTGTGTGTGTGTGCAAAGTTCAAAGGCACTGATGGGATGTCCTAAACCTCCCATTCTCCACGTTTTTCCTGAAGTCACACTGGGCCAATTCAGGAGCCACCGGCCTCCCAGTCAACATAAAACTCGGCTTTCTCACACATTCTTGAACGCTCCCTTGCCCAGGTTTGTTACCCCATGAGTGATTAAATACCTGTTTCTATGGGAGAATACATTTCACATAGCCTCAGGCTTGTAACTCTGAGGGTTGTGGGAAATGTTTTTTGTCTTGTATGGTCACAGAATGCATTTTTTTAGTACATTAAAAACCAGTGGAATTCTCTGGCATCATGTGATATCAATCGGTGGACCTTTATTTTGAATACTTAAGGTGCTTAGTGATGGTAATGGTCTTACTGTAACAAAAGACCTAAATACTGTCAGTAACAGTTAAAGCTGGAATTTGTCTTTGCGCTCCTTTTGCATAATGTTTAATATCGTGATTTCCACTGAACTTTCCCATGTACCCATGTACTACTGGGGTCGATTATGCCATTACCATTCCCACCACAGTGACTCAAAAAGCTATGTGTGTATGTTAAGCCAGATCATTTCACATGTTAATCCGCTCTGATGGAATCGAGCTGGTAATCACTTACTGTTCTGGGGGGAGGAAGGTCAGGAAGGCTCTTCTGTGGGACGGGGACACATTTCGCTGCTTTCCCATTCAGCAGGCCATCTGACCTGTCATCTAGGTCATAGAAGCAAAGAGTCGGGGATTCAATGATTAACAGAAATCCTACCTCTTACATTATATTAGCTAAACATACATAAATGCGAGATAAATGAAAGAAATGGTTCACAATGCGAGTTTGAATTTAGTCTGTTTTTAGAACAACACAATCTCCAGATGTCCAGACATCTCCTACACATATCAGTGCTTCCTAGTATCCCTATAACACTCGCTGTGAGCACAAGACCCTTCACTGTTGTATTACAGTGACCAAATAACCCAAATCAAGGAGAAGCATTTGTATGGTAGGAACAACCCTATTACACAAAACACACACCACAGTACAGGAAAAGAATTAAAACAAGGAAATGAAAGAACTACTCTACGCTAACTCTACATTGGTTCTAGCAATGCCCAATGCTTATGTACAGCAGTGGTTCCTAACATTTTTGGCTTTTGACTCCCTTAAGAAAGTTGTATGATATTTTGGGAAAATAAAAATAAATGAAATGATCTGCCTTTCACCATACCATGCGCACATCTGTAAAGCTATAGCTAGGAGACGCTTAGCTTAGCTTACTGCAGTATAAAGACTGGACAGGGGGAAATAACTAACTTTTCTCAAACCTTGCAGGTATAATATGTTAATCATTGAGCGTTACTATGAGCGTTGTTACCTTTGGACACAGTCATACTAGTTGCTTTCCTCTGCTTCAAGTCTTTCTTTCTGCAGCTTCATAATGAATGGACCTAATATTTAGTGTACAGATATGGGAGTGGCATCAATCTTTTCATTCAAGTTTCGGCAGGAAGGCAATTAAGTGTATATCCCCAAAATGTCAAACTGTTACCTCTACCTGTTCAGGGAGCTTCAACCCCCAACTTGAAATGATAAGTATATGTCTGCCAATGTTATTGCCTCCCATTGTGTTCTACTTCTGCTATCCTCGAATCTTTCACTTAGTTTCTAAACAACTTTTCTTTGAAAACAAACAAAAAAGAATCTCTTGGCCCATTGGAGCTCATGACTGCGTTGCACAGGACATTAACAAACATTTCCAGTTATGCAACTTCACTGTAGGTCAAAGTCTTGTTGTATCATCATGAGGATGGGAAACAGGCTGAGCTGATTTAGCCTACAGCAAACTGTGTCAATATTCCTACAGATTGCATGTGTAATAGTAGTGACATATCAATAGCTAATATAACTTAACAATGTTTTGTTAAATCCCCTCATTTGCATGTGGTACTGAAAGATACAGTTCAGGTTTACCATATTGTTACTTATTAAGAAACCTCAACATCTCTCATGTCTAGTCCTCAACTTTCCATCAGTCTGTGTGAAAGAAAACCTGTGGCTTTTGCTAGAGTTGCTGCTGAAAATATGTGTTAAGTCTAGAGCTCATTGAAACCACATTCTTCATAACTGTCCAAACAAAACAGGTCAGTCTCAGATGGTGCAGAGCAATGTAGAAACTGACAGGAAATGGTGGGTGAAAGGAGGGGAGTTGAGGGGGTTGCTTCTTGTTGCAGCTTATTCTCATGTCTGCTAGTCACCTCAATCATGTGAAATTGAATATGAGCTGCAACAACTTAACAAATAGGCACTGGTATTTGATCACCTTGGACAAAGTGGCATAGGCCTATCATTCCACAACCAACGATCCTTTACAGAGATAATGCATTCCAAAGATCAAGCCAAATAAATCTGAAATGCAAGATTATAGGTATTATTAATTGCATTTATGTTGTAGAAATTTAACGTGTACTTAGATACTTAGTCCCAGTATCATATACTTAGATAGAATGTGTACAGAACTTTGCATAGCTACTTTAGCTTAATATTTGTATTGAGTACATAATAACATAAGACCCAAATCTAAATTTAAAAATCATTTTATGAAAATGTGTTGCTTACTTAATGGTTTAATTACTTCTAATTAGAGTCTACTGCCTTGCTAGTGGCTCTGGGAGGCCATAGTTACTATGGCACAGTGGTGTTTGAACTGAATGCTAACATCAGCATGCTAACATGGCCACAAGGACAATGTCAATATGGTGATGTTTAGCAGGTAGGCCTATAATGGTTGATGGTAAGTTTAGTGGGTTAGCATTTGCTAATTAGCCTTGATGGGAATGCCATTTGTTTTGTAGGTACTTTGTCATAAACCTGTAGAAAAATTTGAATTTTGACCTACTGGTGGCACAAGATGAAGTTAAGTCTACCTGAAGTCACCACACTCAATAGAATTCAGTGTATCTGCACTAAAGTTCATTGACTGAAAAACAAAAATGTCACTACACTACAGGAAAAGTCAGGAGTCACCAAAATAGTTAGGATTCATCCTCTGAAGAACATGACTGCCTCTACAAACTTTCATGGCAATCTATTTCACTAATGCTGAGATATTTGAGTGTATCAAAGTGGTGAACCAATCAACTGACATTATACAGATTAAAACCATGCCACTATTGAGGCTAAAAATGTTATATTACACCGGTTTCAATAAGAAAAATAAAATCTTTTCTGTATAGATTATATATCAGCTACCTTTCGGAAAAAAAACACCAACCATAACCAAATATCAGTACCACACTTCAGAGAGGAACTTTTTGAAACTCACACCTTTGTCGCCTTTGTCCTTCCCAGTAACAATCACTTTGTTCATGTAGATGTACTCCTCATCAGTGCCTGCAATGAGTGAACAAAATATGGTTAACACTTCACATCAGTGCACTGCAGAAATGTGTGGGTACTTACGACAAATGCTAAAATCTTGGTAAATTAAGGGAACTACAAATTGACTCTTAAATGCAACCAAACACTAGACACTTACAGTATTCTTAAAACAATCTACCACAGTTTCTTTATTTCATAATATGAATGAAAGGAAGGTCACTGGGTGAAAAATGAATGGAACTGTCCAAAGTTGTAAAAAAAAAGACAAACAAAACTGATTCACCTCTCTGGCTCATGCACAGTTCTCTAAAGGACTGAGCTCCCATACAACGGTCTCAAGCCTAGGAATCATTATTGCTTTTATCAGACTGAACATACATTATTTTATTGCTGATTGTCAGGAATACCCTTGTAGGGACAGGTGAGTACCCAGCTGACTCCCAGAGACCTCTGGATTTTATTGTGAAAAGTTGCCCACTTTAAATATACTGTACTTTGGCTAGTGCATTGTTGCATACACTCGGGTTTGTTCATTTGTTGCCAAATCTGGGAGATTTAGGATATAACCATGTGCAATAAAAGCTCATTGTCATGTAAATTCTACTAAATTGAATCTCCAATTGAATGTAACTGGAGCAGCTCAAAAACCTGACACTTGGCTTGACTTTCTTAAAGTTGTGTTGCACTGTAGTGAATAGCACTGAAATAGACCGCCGCATATGTTGTACACAAAGTCACAGCTACAGTCACAAGAATAGCATGCATATTTTGCTTTTGAAGGAATTTACTTGTAGCATTGATGGAAAAATCTGACTCCAGCTTATGGTGCCAAACAAACTTTCATCATGTTTGTCAAAGGACCAGGATTAAAGGAGAATTTCAACCAAACAAGTGGCCCATTGTGCAGACAGATGGGCCCATTATTGACACCCACTCTTACCGTGGCAGGCATTCATCGGACATTAGTCAGAAAACTCCTTGCCTGCACAGATAGAGCACTGTATAACGTCTATCTTTGAAGTTTTTGAAAATCCTACAATGACACATGCAATTCAGCTCCTGAACATGATCCATCTGCTTGGACCAGTCTAGTCTTCCAAAGAGTTTACATTATATGCACTTAATGCCTGCATGGAATTTACAGTATATTCACAAACAGTAATTGGGATTGGTCCAAAAGTAATCAGCTTTGTTTTATAGGCATAAAAAATGACAGTACCATTTAATTAAAGTGAAAATAAGAAAATATTATAATATAGACAGAGTAGTGGTTTCCTGGGAAATTAGGTGCTTTACATTTTGAAAGCAGCTGAATGTCACTGGACCGCCATTAGAGGCTGAACTTGACTTCTCTTTGCCCTCAAATACAAATATTTACAGGTCAGCGTGAACAATCGTATCATTTAGGAAATAAGCGGAGCTGATAAAACCTAATGTCATGCGCTAACGCTGAAGTCAGCTCACTGAGAAATGGACTGTGTTTGGTTTAATGTCGGTCTTAACATGGTGGAGTAATTACAAGCTGGCAAAGACATTGCCATAACATTGCCACATAAACAGTTTGAATGAATGTCTTTTCTCAAACAATAAACCCTGCGGTTTTGCCGTAGAAGACTCCAGCTGGTTACTGGAACCTGTTTTGGGAATTTGTTCCGGAGCTGCAGTGCACTTTTGAGGAAGGTCGTTTGATTCAATTAAATATTTTAGCTGACTACGTTTATATCCTGAGAGCAAATCAAACAAATCTCTAACCTTGGGTGATACTCCGGAGAAAGTTTCTCCTTTGAAATAGATATCGTTAGGTGAAATCAAACATCAGCAGAATGAAACGATGTTTTGCCTGTACAGTGAAACCAGATTTTAGGGGAACAGAGTTGAGATGCTATTTATAAACTGCTTCTCAAAGGAAGTGAGCATCCCCAGAGGATAAATGCAGCTTCGGAAAAATGATACAGCTTGGAGCCAGGAGAGGAAGTATGGAGAGACGAGTCCAGGACCTGAACATGGAAAAGCGTGACTGCTTGTGTGTGCTGGTAAGTGTGTGTGTGTGTGTGTGTGTGTGTGTGTGTGTGTGTGAGAGCGACAGAGAAAGACAGAGGGCGAGTAGCAAAACTCTTTTTTTTTGCCTCTTTCAGTCTAAAAGTGACAGTGAATGGAAATTGGGTCTCTAAAAGCAAAATGTCCTGGATATTGTTATCAAAGTTTTCATAAAGCAAAAATCTTGCATCAGTGTGGATTGTATGCAACTTTTCTCTACCATTACATGAAGCTAAGGTTTCTGAGGGATCAGCAGTGTCATTCATTATAACCAATTAATCACACATCCGGGGGCTGAGGTTTGGATGAGGCTCAGTGTCGGATTGGTTCACATTGTAACTAACTGACTTCCAGGCAACATAAATCACATCAGCCCACCAGCAGTTGCACCATTTTCATGTTGCGTGTCAGTGCCAGTGAGTTTTAAAAATAAACATGTCATTAGCTGTTTGACAGGATATTTTAACAGACCATGCATCATTTTATGATGGAGCAAGAGGTACTTTGTTTGATTTTATCTGGCCTGTAAGCGTAAACTAATAACCGCAATCATTCACAGAATAGAAATATCAATCTGATAATCTTGCAGGGTAGGTAAAAACGCAGGCAATAATATTTGATTCAGTCACCGCAAAGTGGTATTAAGCAACCAAAATGGGATGAAAGACCCCAAATGTATTTGTTAATAGAAGCCTACAAGAGTATAATTATTACATGATGGTTACTGAAAGTTTAAAATAGCAAAGTAATACCAGAGTGGGTTGCTTGATAGATTCTCTTGGACCAAATTGCCGACAATGTAAACTTATTGAATTGTGGGAAACGAAAGGCACGACCGCATGTTACATAAGGTGCTTTGCATAAAGAAAGACAAACTGCCAGTAAGTCTATAAAGCTTTTGAATGACTGGCAGTTAAACATTTGTGGTTAAACCTCAACCAATGTAACTGTCATGTAATCACAAATACCGCAACATTAGGAAACACAAGAAAGGAAGAATTATAGTGCGGCAAAGCTTGTGACTGCTTATGTTGTTGAAGAGCCTTGCCCTTGATACCTCTAATAATAGCAGAATACATACCTATTTTTCTTACGTTTGCAACACACTATGATTTACATGTTTATAGCCTAATGGACTTTGTGCTTGACCTTTTCAATGTACCTGCTTCAACTTATTAAAAGTACCAGCTAAGATATTCTGCAGCCTTGATAGGACGATGTCAATGTCAACTCATAACATAGAGCAGGTAAGACTTTATCACTGCAAGGAATGATAGATTATCTTAGAGTAAAAAAAAAAAATCTAGTGTTGTTTACACGGTTACACGAAAGCCTGGAATATCAGAAAGGTTCTCTCCTCAGTACAGAGATCAACAGCCTTTAATCAGTTTATTTATAGTTTCTAATTTCTGACTTTTTTCAATATAGTTTCACAGCTAGAAATGTAACAAAAAATGCTAAAATAAAAGGCATTCAAAGGTGTTTTTGTTTGGTTGACTCAAACATTATTTCAGTCTCTTTTAAACTCTCTCTTCCTCCAGTGTAATTTTCCTTATATGTTGTAATTTTATTATAACTTCTAAGAGTTTCCAACCTTTCACTTCACCGCCTTTTTTGTTTTGTCACATGTGTCAAAAAATATGTAAAATCTCCCTCAAAATATCCACCAAGTTCAGTTCCTGAATAAAACTGTAGTGAGGACAGGGTCATGCACTTTCAGAATTTTATTTCCTTTTATTTCTACATTGCCATGTTATAGTTGCAATTTAAGTTAAGGTAAGTTCAAGGTTTTTTTTAAAGGCAGTGAGTCATGGTAAGCACTCCCCATAGTTTAATGACTGCTCTGGCACATATCAGTGGAGCTCAACTGATACAGTGGATGTTTTCCAGACTGTGCTTCATCTACAGGATACTAAACTGGAGAGTGTAGTCTAATCCACATTTTTTATAAAAAATCTAATTTGTTGCAGTGCTCTACTGTAGCCTATATATACATAAGTCTGTAGTCAGGTCTGTAGTGCCTCGCACTCTGTTTAACAACCCACAGCTCTACTCTTGACTGTTTTTTTCCACATACCATTGGAGTCTCTGTAGGACTGGAGGAGATCGGACAACAAGCCCTTCTGGATGGTAGCATTCCCACTCAGGGTCTCCTTGTCCAGGATGAGCAGGAAGCGGTGGAGCTCCATCAGGAGCTGGTCCAGCACTGGAAGCACAGACATACAAGAGAGTCTGAGAGGTATAACGAAAAAGCAAAAACTCCTTTATGTCAAATGAGTTTCTTGGTGTGGAAATATTCATTACTGTCAAAAATAATGGCTTTAGACAAGGACTTCCCATCAGCAAGACAAAGAAGAACCATGAGAAATATAAAACCTCTGAAGTTTCCAGGCAAAAATATTCAGAATATCATACTTTAATTTATGGCTGAGAACTGGGAGTTCAACTCAAGGACATGTCTTTTACCATTGATTTCAGCTGCATGTTTGTTAGCTGTTTTATTCTCACTGTTTGGCTTTTGTGCTTTAAGCCCCACGCTATATGCCAATATTTTACATGGGAGAAACTGTTCAGAGGTTTTCAGCTGGCAACAGTCAATAACAATCCAGACTTTATGTCATTCACTTATTTCTCTCTTGCATTTGTTACTGACAGTTGTAAGTGTTTTTGAGGTTGTTCTGGGAGTTGTACGGGTTTAGTGAAAGGTCAAGTCCAGAGGTAGGAGGAGCCTGGGCCCAAGTCGGCGGGGCCACTGTGTCTGGGTGCATCCCACACACACATCCTTCAGGGGTCAGAGCTGAGCTCACATCCCTCTTCACTGTGTGCGGAGGCCTTTGTATTTCCCTTCACTCTCTCTAGGCCTCATGAATAGGCCCCTTGCTACAGTGGGCCTCAGTATGTGAGCACTTCACCAGAAGATGAGACAGAAGGGGAATAAAGAAGAAAGACTTTATTAAAGGAAAAGGTGGGGCAAACATCAGTGGTGGTGAGTAAAGTCCCCCCAGAATGTATGCCATCGCCTTTCTCACATGTTTCTTTAATGTCTCTGTATTGTAATGGGCTACAGTTATGTACAGCCAATGTTAAAAATAGACATAAAATTCAACACCAGGAGACAGTCATTTGTACATACAAGGTAAAATGTAATTCCCAACAAAATGTAATTTTCTTCAATCAGCTGTGTATGAATAGCAACAGTAGGCTTTACAGAGTAATCTGGCTATTTTGATTAACTTGTCTAATTTAGGCTACATTTCTAACAGCAAGGTTATTACTGTAAACTTAACCTAAAACCAAGCCAACACTATAAAGCATTTTACTCAGAATAGTCTGACTTTTGTAAGTACTGAGCTAGAGACAGGAGGCTATTATCTTAACTTAGCATAAAGACTGGAAATAGGCTCTGTCCAATGGTAACAATCTGTCCACCAGCACCTCTAAAGCTCCTCATAAATTAGTTTGTTTAATCCACACAAAAACTAAAGTGTAAAATCAATGCCACACTCATCTGTGCAATGTATTGACCTAGCATCAGAAGGCGACTAGCTTTGCTATATATATATAACATATAGACTGGGAATGTGAGGAAATCACTAGCCTGGCTTTTTCCAAATTTTCAAATCAAATCTATTGTCAAATCACAAATACACCAATAAAAATTTGTGAAATTCTTTGGTGGGAGGATAAAAGCAATTAAAAATAATAATAAAGTGCAATTTTAAAATAAAGTATGAAATATATTTTAAAAAACCCATAAAGAACACATATAGATGTAGCAGCATTATGGTAAGAATGATCCCAACAATACAACAATAAAGTGCAACTACGAGCCATGAACAAACTGGTTGACTGGTGGGACAGGTGTTAAATGCTGGTGACACACACCAGCACCAGTCAACCAGTTTGTGGACGGCTCGTAGTTGCACTTGTGGGTTGTTGTAGGAAGTGTAAAAAATTCTCTGTCATTTCCGCATCAAACAAACAATATACAACATGTTAATTACCAAGCGTTAGAGGCGCTGCTAGCATTAGTTGTATTTTTTAGCTTTGAAGAGAGCTAGACTAGCTGTCTCCCTTTGTTTCCAGTTTTTATGCTAAGCTAATTGCCTCCTGGCACTAGCGCAATACTTACAGGCACAAGAGGATCATACTATTCTTTTTAAGTTGACAACTGGGAACTGAAACTGCACTAAAACTAACCTGTCTCCACAAATAGACACTCACATCACTTTATAGTTTTAAGCACTTCCAGTCTAGATCTCTAAATAACAAATCATTAATAGAATTAGATACAGTAGTAGGTACATATTTTGACATAACAATAACATATACTAATGCATTCTTGAAGTAACCACCTTCCTAACAAAATACAGGACACATCAATAGTCAGGACACAGCCGTCTTATCCTTGACACCCAAACTGCTGTGACTAAAAGTAAAATTGAGTTTAAAGCCAAAACAGAAACAAAAACTACCATTTAAATGTGAAAATCATCTGACTGTTCTCAAGAACTGAACTTCACTCCACATAAAATAACAATGAATTTCTAAACTATTACAAGAATAATAAATTGCTCCTCTCTGTTTGAACTCTATTAAAAAAACTGCCAGCTCATCTGTTTTAGTGGCTCCTTCCGGCTCAAACTGATCACTAACCAGGACTTGCGGTGGAATATGTTCATGCCCTCTCCTCCCCCTTCCTACACTCCCACACATCAAAAGACCTCAGCAAAGCAGGAAATTTCTGCAACATAAGGTGTCAGACCATGGTAATCTTTGCCTTTCGGAGATGACGAGAGGCTTTCCCAAAGCTAAAGCAAACTGGGTTCTTTTTAATGACTCCTACTCAAGCTGAGTCAACTTCTGCTGAGAGGCCCCATGTGAGGAGAACCTGCACCATGGAAAACATCACTGAACTGAACACATACTGTATAGACACACACACACACACACACACACACACACACATATATACATTGGGTATGTAAAGTAATTAAAACCAGCTTAAACAATGATAAAGACTCTCAAAAACATTAACTGACCCCTCTTTGTGTTGAAATATAACTGTAATGATTAAAACCACACACATTTACTTTCATTACATTTCTAATAGTTGTTTAGCTGCTGATGTTTGGCCACTCAGTATGAATCTAAACATTTTTCCAGCTTCTCCTCCTTGTGTGTTTGCAGAGATTGACTCAGATGGCCTTTTGGATTGGGGGACCCTGGGAAACGAAGTCAGCTGACAGGACAGGGAGGTCTGTAGCAGGCTCTCTGTGGGCTATGGCTTGGCCAGACGCCCACTGCACATCCAGTGAGTGACCGCAGCCTCCGCAGCATAAACAATTCACTTCTGTACAACGGGCTAGAGGGAATCTGAGAGACCAGCCAGACAGAGTACTACGGTGTTTTCTAACTAACTGTTGCAATTAAAACACAGTAAAAAAACAAAGGCAGGTAAGAATAAAGCAAAGACTACAACTAAAAACATAAAGTTTGTTTGAATAATATTTTTTCATATGCCTACATTATGTACCTGGGAATTACTCTTCCTCATGCCTGAGGTTGTACTTCCTGATTTGTTCCATTACCAAGAAAAACAATTAGCTTTTGTGTTTTGAGATATCTACGTCTATTCTGTTTGATTTAGCGCTCTGATAAGTCGGCAGATAAGTACGATGTATTTGCAGTGCCTGACTAGGTTGACAAACAGAAATGAATTTAAAAAGGTAGACCTTTAAACTGGGGATTTGTTTCGAACCTGTCTGCCTGTCCAACCACTCACATTGGACTGTTGCTGTTATCTTTGATGTAACACGGTGACACAGTGGTTGAGATTTTAGTGGAACAACACAGCAGAGATTATGCATAACAAATGTTTCCTGCAATGTCAGTTGCAACAAACACACTGAAGTCTTTTATTGGCACTTGCTTCCATCTGTTCACCTTGTCTGACCCTGGCTGTGCTCAGTGTGGAAAGGCTTGTTCTTTCAATTTGAGTGAAATTGTTTTTATTAGCTCTCCAAAAATAACCAACAAAATCTATGAATGTCTTAGCATGCAAGTCTATCTCTACATCCATCTGTGCATCTGGACTACAAATGGTAGTCTCTTTTCAATCTTTCACAGCCACCAAGCACTGCTGCTAACTTCCTGTTTGCCCTTTGAGGAGCCAGATGAAGACAAGGTCTTTTTAAAAGAAAAAAAGTTTTAATGTTAACTATGCACGAACGATAATGTGTAAAAATGACTGAAACAAGTCCTACAATTGGTTAGCCAAGGAATGAAATAGACAAAAATAGGACTTTCAGTACACATCAACTTCATTTGTGAATAAGGGAGGCCTTTTCATTCAGAGAAGAGAAGGGATTGGACTTGAGTCTGTCCCACCATTCTTCTTGTTAAATTTGAACAAATCTGCTGAACAAGGGGGTCTTGTCAGGAATCCTGGCAGCATTTCCTGTTCTGAGAGGCTTGAGTTTCTGCATCAACACTGACAGGCCACGTCTCAGCAGAGACCAGAGCAAGCATTTCATCTTATCAAATTAACTAGGCAGACATGGCCTCTCATTTCAGTCTCACTGCTTCCAGGTTAAACGCGGTTGCTGGTTCACTTGGTGGGATCAGTCTTGAAACTATGCTGCGCGAATATCATCTGACATAAAGCTAATTAGCTCTCGCACTACTCTCTCCCACAACTGCTAGAAAAATAGTGGGTGTACCACACTTCAGCCCCCAAAAGAGAAAAAATAAGATAGGAAGCAAAATAAAAGAGGAAATAAAAGACTTAAAAGCATTAAAAGGCCAGTGGGACGACACAAGCACCATAGCAGCTTCAGTATGCCTTGTAAGAGAGACATGACAACTTTCCTTTTTTTTTTTGGTTTTTGACACAAAATCCAGCATTTCTTTTGTGCTCAGCTGAGTTTTGAACTGGTGAGAAATATTTTGAATGTTCACGAAACCACTGAGTTGTCACCCATGTCGTCTAAATAGCAGACACAACCCTAAATCTTAATTATTTTAATTATCTCTCTCTATTTTACCTGCGCCTGGTGTGTACTTCTACCCCTCTTTTTCTCATATATCTGAGTTTAACTTACATGTTTCCTCTTGTCTATACATCATCATCCCTCTTATCTGCCCTACTTTGAAAAACAACTCAAATCCCAGCATATCAATTCATGCTCCAGGAAATGGCCAGCTTTTCACTGACGCAATATTTGCGCTTTTTAAAACTTTGATCACTGTTGGGGGAAAAAAAATCAAACGGATGGAAAGTTAAAGAAAACAAAAACAAGAAGAAATGTGGAATTATAGTATTGCTTCAATCTAATGATGCAATAAAGGCTGCTGAAATGCAAGCTGGCCTTCTTGCTTGTTCAGCTTGGAGCTGCTGGTTGAGGTCTGTTTGGGACACTTCCTTTACTCTCTGAATCACAGTCATATTTTGGGATGTGGTGCAGATGTCGAAAATAGCTGCAGATGTGCTCACGAGGTTTTCTTCACCTCCAGTAAAAAGTGAATGCTACCATTACTGAGCTTTTATAGAACTGGTTCTGTCTGTCTGCCTATATGTCTTCCCATATTTCCTTTTCTTCCACGCACCTGTGCACCCACCTACGTCCATGCATCAATGACTTCATGAAGTCTTGTCTATCTCTATGGCACATTTGTTCTCCAGACAGTGATCGCTGTGGACTACAGTTCCAGCAGGGAAAGAGGCAGGAGGTTTCTCCTGACTAATTCTGTGACTCAGAGTCACTCCCAGCTGTCTATCAATGACATGTCCAGCAGCACACCATGCTGGGCTTTGTACAACACCAACAATAGGTCACTCCTAACCAGCTCTCTTCTCATTAAAGAGCTCACACACAAACATCTGTACATTTAAAAATGCATTAAAAAAACAGCTACTTCTTAGTGAATTGGAACACAGTGAAAACTTAAAACTCAAAAAACACTGATTTCACACTGGCAACCAGCAAATCCCCACACTATTTACTTGCTTTACATGATTAAGTAATGACGGGACATTAAATCAGTCTTAACTGGTTTGGCTTAATGAAAAACCATCTTTTCTCATGGTTGCAGCAAGCTTTTTGTAAACTCATAAAACTTGTTTACAACATAGTTATCACCATAACTCTGGATGGACATTAATTGGCAGTTTATTTGAATGGGATTCCAGCTTTGTCCCCCTAGCTAAGCAGCTGCCTCGGTCTCCTCTATAGAGGAGACAGCACCCTTATGCTACTTTGATTGTTATTTAGGTTTGCAAACTTACTTGACATCTAAAAGCAGGTTAAGTAAAGCTAAAGATATGTAAAAATATAAATAAATAATAATAAATATTGTTATACATAAGAAAAGAAACTTACATAATTCCATTTTGAAAGAAACCAATGATTGCTAGATCTAGTGAACCCAAGTCGAATGATTTAAAGCACTGAGCGTTATTCTCAGTTGTCATCCTGTGAATGACAATGACAGAACCACAACTACACATTAAGGGAAGTGATGGCAATAAGGAGAATAAGAACCAGTGACCAAACATGAGAGTAAAATGTTTGGACAACAGCATGGTTTTGACACTGTTACAGACTCAACGTCTTTCTGCTTCAGGAGACAGGAAACCATTTGACTTTTACACAGCAAACTTCAAGCGGCAGGGGCAGGGGCAGGGGCAGGGGCAAGGCCTGAGTAAAGGACCAGGCATCAGTTTGATTGGTGTTTCAGTGCTATTGGCAGTCACTGCTCCGTCTCCCTGCAGCATGCATGGGTTCAGCTGTGGGGCAGGGGCTGCGTGGACATGGCTGGATTAATCCAAGCTGTGTTTTGGTGTTATTGCCATAGAAACCTGAATGAAAAAAAAAGCGAGCGTCAACTTGATGACTTCAGAATAGGGGTCCGCCTGTGTCTGATAGCAGCACTGAAAGAACTTTGGAAAGAAGTGACAAAAGTGTGGAGGGGGAAAAGTTAAAGAGTATATTAAGGTTAGAGGCAAGATCAGAGTTTAAATATTAGAGGTAAACGCATGTAGTTCACTGAGTTGTAAAAATTTTTAGGTTAGAGAATTCTGAATATACATCTCTAGTTTGATTTGACTTGAGTGTCACATTTTATCACACAACATTATCAGTTTAAATTCCGGCTGCAGGTCCGACATCACTTAACACTGCTCTAACAAACCGTCTGCCCAATCTGTGTGAGTCTCAGTTCCCACTGGGCTTTTAGGTTGATTTCTGAGTCTTCATCGGATGAGCTGGCCCTCCCCCATCAGCACTTGTTTCATTTCTCTAAAATACAGGTCTGTGCATTCCTAATTGCAATGGACTGTTGGTATCTGCATCACACTGCTCTACTTCGTTAAGGTGCACAGTCATAAGTGTTTACAAGTTCCTGTCTTAGTGTGGTGCTGTGAAAACCACTAGGATGTGTTTTTGTTTTTATAATGTCTCTAACAGCTGTATTGCTGCATGCAACACAAGTTGCTGAACACAGTCTGTGGAGTAAGTGACAACCTGAGTGAAATATAACATGGTTTAACTTTATGATTGACAGAGCTGGTGCTCAGAGACCTGTGGGTTTTGGTTCTGTATAGTGAGAAACTAAGTAGCTGGACGGATACAAAACCTGCAGCACTCTAAGTCCTAGGACTCATTCATTCATAGACAATATAGAAGCAAAACAGGGTAAAACTGCAGAATGAAAAGGGGGTTATCTCACCGCATTATACAAATCATGGAAACAAGCTTTGGCAAGGTTTAATGGTGGAGTGGTTTCAAAATAAAATCTTTGTCAGTCTTGTGGTAAGTTGAGGTCAAGAAGGAGGTCATGGCTGAGCTCTCACAGTGATAGTGAGGTGTTTTTCACACTGTGGGAAAGTCTTGACCTAGGATGAGCTTGTCCAGTGGTTTGATCAGGATTCAAGTGTCAGCAGCGCGATCCTCTGGTTTTATCACTACCGCAGCTTGTTGTAATACTTTTGGCACGTCCTCGACCAGAGCAGAGGAACCAATAGTGAAATCAGTTGCTATATGTTTGGTTGAAAGTCATAATGAACTGTAGTTTAGAGTATATTCACTGTTTTTTTTTTTTTTTTTTTTATGTACTTCTTTTTGGGTTGGTTTCCTTTTTCTTTCTTTGCTGGCAGATAACATTTCCCTGTAAAATATTCTTGAGGCATGCTGCTGTAGCACAATTAAATATTAACCAAGTTTGAGCAATTATTAGTTATTAGAAGGGAGACAACATGAAAAGAAACAGTAGAATCTATGTCATACAAGGGAAAGATGAAAGAAGCGCAGGCTTAAGACACTGCAAGTAAAAAAGAGGAAAGAGTCTGTGGTCAAATTTACAGCAAATGCTAAAACACTAGCACTAGGCTTACTGGAGTGATTCATCCTAAGTTATTGAGCCACAGACTGAGGTAGTAACTTTTACAAAGGTGCAAATAGTAACGGAAGAAACTGTAGAGAAAGAGTCACTTATAAAGTGTAGTTCCACTCCACTCGTTTTCAAGTTTCTCCTCTTTCATCATCCCTCTGCCAAGACAATTGAATCTTGCCTTTATTCATCTCACACTTTATCTTTCCCAACACTTTTTTCTTTTCCCCCAGTATTTCTTTAGATCTGTGCTGTCTCAGTTATATTGAGTCTTACAGCTTGGCCCTTGGAGAAATCAGGCAGTTTTTATAGCTGAAACATGCTAATGGGCTTCAAAATCCAAGTAAGTGCAACTTTGTCTTGATTAGGATGCAATGCATGTTACTGTACTCCCCGCAGGAAAAAAAAAAAGCTGAAGGTTTAACACTGGCTTAGAGACATGATGACATGAAGTTTGTATGTGTGTAAGAGAGAGTGTGTATGCAGCAAAGTCAGAGATGAGGGAAGTGAGAAAAGTGCAGAATGAAAATGAAGTTTGGAGGGTAATGCAGGACTGTTTGTCCACAGAAACAAAACGCTATAGACATTTACATGTATGAGCTCAATGTCTAAATGTGGTGCACTGATATTTTATACTTTAGCTATTAACATTTTATCAACATGTTTTCAGATACTGAGGCCAAGTGCTGGCTCAATTTGAATGACCGTTTTAAATGCATTTTAATGTTTACTGTGATGAGAAAAACATTAAATAGGACAGAAGGCAGCTGTGGGACAACAGTCAACGACTTTCCTTCAATATGTAAAATGGTGAATCAAATTGAAAGCAAAAGTTCAAAATATCACCTTTTAAAGCTCCGCTTGTCAGCATTTTTATTCTTACAATCAATCAAATGACTATTTGCAAAATAAAGAGTGTCACATTTAGTGATAAAGCCACAAAAATGATTGCCAAACTAGGCAGTTTCCCTCAGCTCTATATAGGGTTTAAGGCTTTTATTGTTTTGGGTTTACAGCCAGCAACTTTATTGTTTTGCTTGAGTCTCACAGTTTTCAATAGCGGGCTGTTGTTTAGAGCAAAAAAGCTTGGACAAACCCGCTGTACGATACTTGCTCAGCACCATACAGCAGACAGACGAAGTTAGCAAATAGCTAATGAAAATAGCTGTGCAGTTAGCAACTAAAGAGAATTGGGTGGAAACCAAAACACAGCTAAATGGAGACTGACTATTGGAATTTCAGTTGCCAGGCGGGCGGAAACATGACTCCAAACGAATGCTAATATTGTCTGTTGGATGTGTAAACGTTGCTAACACATATAAACTTAATTAGGAGAATGATATGTCAGTGTTGTGTTTACAGTTTTTTTGTGCTGCCCCCAAGTGGCCAAGAAATCAGCTAATACTGGATTAAAGATATTTTGAGAACCAAAACAAGTCAATATCCAAACATGAACTGTGCAGAGCAGTACTACATGAAGAAAACTTAGTTAGCTACCAATTATGCTAGATATCTGCTTTGCCAGGAAATGATAGCAACATTGTGACTCCAGACAAGTCGTTCCAAAACACACAACTCTGTAACTCTCTCCCTGCCATTGGTTTTTCTCACAAACACACACACACACATTAAAATTCTGTCAGCCTGGGGCCATGAGGCAGAGGAGGCTCAGTGTGATTCCACCTCCTCTTCTTAATGCAGCACCCTGCCTTCATCCCTCCTTCAATCGTCCTTTCCTTGCTTCCCCAAAAGCATTTCCCGACTCCACAGGACCCCACTCACAGTCAGAGGCATCATCCTCTTGATATTCTGAGGTGTGTGAGGTGTATACGCAAGTATACATCACTCCGTGTGGGCATTTACCATCCGAATTTTCCAATAAAGATACACGGTACACTATAGTGATGAACAGATTCATGTCTCAGTAAAAGTGAAGCTTTAAAGGGCTCCACAGTGTTGGCTTGATGAGAAAGAAAGCAACAAACTAGAAGCAGCTGCTGACAAATGAAAACTAACTAGCGATGCCGCCTGGGAGTCATCCACATAAAAGCTTCTCTGCTTAGTTATTATCCCACTGATAAGTGGCTGCAGGGAGAGTAAGAACCAGAGTGTGCATATGTGTGCGATTACAAGTACCTATTCCCTCATAAGGATACCTGGTGGGAAAAAAAAACACAATACAGGTCTGATCCAGAGCTTCTGTATCCAATAAACAAAGTAACGTTTGATGTGTTGAAAATGAACAAGAGCAAGACCCAGAGGGCGAAAAGGGCCAAACTCACACTGAGCACCCCACTGCCACAGAGCAGGAAGACCGTCTTTCTTTTCATCATTTTTATAGCCCAGTCCAGCTTCCTGAATTTCCCGCACTCCGCTCGCTCCCTCTTGGCAAGTACAGCCCATGACACACATACAAGTGAACCGGTAGACCCCATGCCAGCCCTGATGGCCTACATCTAAGCCTGCCTCTGCTGAGCTTATGGGAGGTGAAACTGACTAAACCCACTTTACTGTCACATTGTCATGCTACACTGAAAAGTGCCTCTGAAACTTTAATTTTCAGCTGGTACTGGGATACACCGATTAATAGAAATACACACATTAACATTTTACAGGGGATGAAAAAAATGACAGTATCTTCCGCCATTCCATAGAGTCAATCAGTTTTTAAACTGTAGTTGTTTGTCTCTCAGCTGAATACTCCACTGATTCAAAAATGTCCATCACTGCGCCTGTCAGTCTGCCTCCATTTGTCTCACATTTTACTTTGGCAGCGATCATAGAATCAGATCATTGTTGGAGAAGACGGCTGATACTGGAGGCAAGAAAGGGAGCCATCATCATAGATCTCATTTCTTGAAACCCAGCTGCAAAGAGCGTGAAGCCAGCGCAGTGAATTCAACATGGACACGCTTCACCCAGAAACCGGTGGGATCCATAATAACATGGAAAACAAAATAAGCAAGACTATGTAGCTAGAGGCACTGATTGATGAGGAAAGGAAGATAATGCTGCAAAAAGATAGACAAACATATGCTTATTGTATATAATATACAATACTAGGTGATGTTTCTTTTATAGGCTATTATTCTGAAAAATGCATGTAATACAAGATACATTCAAATTACAACAATGTAAAGAAAGAAATCAACACATGATTATTTTACATTTAGTAGGCTGAAACATTAGCATGCTAATTGTGATTGGAAGCTTGACAAAGTGACCAATGGGTCAATAATTGCATCCAAAGTGCTCCAGTCATCACTTGGCTGAGCTGCTGAGTTACGTCCTCTGCTGTGCAACAATGATTCTCAAACATGTCCCATCAACGGCCCAGAGGTCATTCAAACTAAACACAGCTCCAGGTGGTTTCACTAATTTGATCCTCGTCCTCTGGCAGAAGGTGTGAGAATCAGTGACATGAGACCCTGATGTGCTTCTCTGGAATGAAACCTGCATGAGTCAGGTTTGAAAAACACGAAGCATATCCAGAATACTAAACAATGCCTTTCCTTGTTATTGGCCTCCCTGAATTTTTCCCAGGTTTCCCTTTACTGTACCCCCTCCACTGACTGCCTGTGGCTGTTAGTATCTAATTCAGTGTCCTGGTGCTGCTGCATACAGATGCCAAAAGAGTACACAGAGTACACTCTGCAACTAACAGTTGCAGGTTTCTTGCCCTGCATCTCACTATCTGCCCCCAGCTCTCCCCTTCTCTAGAGACCTCCTCATTGCTCTCGTCTTCCCCCTGTCTGCCCTGAAAATATTTCTCTCTTAAACTGTTCCCTTAGGTGTCAAAGCCTGATCAGTTGACAGGAAACTAATTCATGCTGCATTGCTCACTTTTGCAAACCACTTACTACTTAAAATACTGAATCATACTTTATAATGAATCCCACCCCCTCAGTTTCAGCTGTGCCAGTCGGATGTGTCTGAGACACTTTCAGCTGAACAGTATAGCTCCCCTTGTGGACAATCAGTGTCAGCTCGTAAATGCTGAAACGTAAGTGAGATACCTCTCTCCTCTACATTTTGTCAAAATCAAATCCATGTGTACTGAGATATTGCACATGGTTAGAGCTGTGATTGATAATTATGACTGATAATAATATCTCTTAATCTGATGATTATTTATATCATAAAATAATGGAAATAATCCCATCAATATTTCTCAAATCACTTGTTTTGTTCAACCAACACAACAGATGCAAAGATATTAAACTATTTGTGCTCAAAAACCAACTCAAACTATTAATAAATAACCCAAGTGTTTGTCCCATTAATTAATCTCTGCATTTGGCTGCTTGCAACAGTGACTGTTTACTCCAAAAGAGTGTGGGAGTAAACAGACTGGGCTGTCTAGTCAGCTGGAGAACAGGAATGTTGCAGCAAGATTGCTGTCTTTCAAATTGTGGTGATTCCAGTGCAGTTTGACTGTCACCATTGTTTTCAGTTCATGAAGCCGCTTCACCCAGTTGCCTCACCTAGAGGCAGTGAAGCTGAGGGGGTTCACAGAGTGGAGAGCTGAGATGTTACGGTCCGCAGTCGTGTTTCTCCTGTCAGTACTGAGGTTCAAAGATAACTAACCTCATTCAGGCAGTAAGGTGAGGTGGAAGTCATGGCCAATCAATCTGCTGGCTAATTTCAACATTTGGGCTCAAACTCTTTGTTTATGCCAATCAGGAAGTATTAAACGTCCTTGCTCATCCCTCATGGACAAATAACCACAGGAATTTGAGGAATGCTCTGAGAACATTGTTGCTGCTATTAGAAATCATCAGTGTAAACTACTTTTATAGAGGAGAGGCAGTTAAAGTCACACACCCTCATATCCTTAATGAAACATGGTGCATTCAACTCACTCAAGTAGTTTCACTCTGAACAATCTGAGAACTCACTGGCCACAGGCAGCTTACTAGTTTGACAAGACTGTTTCAGTGTTCTACCCAACCCACCCCTGGGGGCATTTTTAATAATGATTATTAGATGCAGGTGAGCAGAATCTTAAGACAATATGTGAAACAATGTGTCCTAACAGAAGAATCTACACCAGAACATGTAGATGCCTTTTATTTCTGTGGTGGTAGGCTTTCCCAAAACATCAGATTTTGGCTTCTGGCAACATGCAAATAACTCGAATGCATCCCCATTCAAAAAGACAATAGATGTCATGTTAACTGGATGTACGGGAATGTAGTTTCTATTACTATTGTAAAGTAGTAGTAGTAAAGCAGTCCAACTTCATACGGATGCATTGTCAGCAGTGACACTGGAGCAGCCGTGTCTCATGTTATTGACACAAAGTTCAAAAATCCTCCTCTTACCTTTGTGCTTCTCCATTCGCTCGCTCGGACACTCGCGGTTTCACCTTCTTGTCCTTCGTTTTCCTTCGCGCATAAAATCAAACAATCTACCCCCAATCTAAAAAAAAAAAAAAAAAAAAAAAAAAAAGTTTTCTGACAAGTTTCTTAGTGATGGGGCAGCAACTTCAGCGGAATGCAGCCCCGACGCTCCCGTTCTCAACAATACACTGAGCGACTGGGGCCGGACAGCCCACGGTTTTGACGGAACAACAGCGCTCTCCTCTTCTTCCTCATCTGCTTTGCCGCACCTCCTCCTCCCTGGTATGCAGCATCCAGACTTCCAGATCGGTTGCTCTTTTCCGAGAGCGGAGACCTCCAGAGACAAACTGAGGAGGGGTTTTGACTCTTTATAACTAGAGAAGAAGTTGTCACTGGGAGGATGGTCGCATGCATGGGCTGCTGTTGGAAACTGTGTTTATTACCATAAGACTACAGGAGTTAGTCTCGGAGACATAATGCACATTTCTGAGGCTCAGAATTGGTTTGTTTCCTTCTATAAATTCAAAGTTTTAAAATAAATGCACAAGAGCCTTGAATGATAAGACAAAAAAATTCAGAGGGAGAACAGAAGAGATGGTGTCTTAGGACAAAAGACTATGGATATTATTATCCATAAACGAACAGTGGTTGTCTGTACTGCACTTAAACAGCCATTGCTTTCTCTCTGGCAACAGAAAAGTGAAGTTCCCTGCCTAAACAACCGCGCACCCCCGTGGGAGCACCGTGACCGGGTGGAGGTATGAGAGGAATGTCAAACGAAGTTAACACAACACACTCCCGAATATGATTAAAAAACATTAAGTGTTTCGTATTTAACCTTTTCTTTATCTTGTCATCAAACGAGCAGTCGTTTCTTTTCATGCCGCAGCTCAGACAAGAAGGACGATGATGAGGTTGAGTGGAAGAAGTAGTAAAAGAGCCACAGACCAGATCTACCACTTGATCGCTGTTTTGCACCAAGTCACGCCCAAAGATAAACAGAGCAAAGTTAGGCAATATGGCAGGTGGTGGTCCTGTGATGTCATCTGGTGCTGTGGCAGAGGGGAGGCTGAGTGGGGTTCGCACAGAGGTGGACACAAACACCTTCTGATGGGATTTTCTATCTGGGGCAGGGTCCTCCTGATGACACTGTTGGGACACAGCTGACCAAGTTACAGATAAGACTTACATTACTTAATAATTAGATTTAATGATTATTATTAAAGTTATTAGCTTTCATTATTACTTTTATCAGTAGGAGTATTACAGTTGCCATGACATTACTATTGCTGTTACTGCCGCTACTATCACTTCTATTAATATTGCTATCATTGCATGTTGTTGTTCTTGGTCGAGGCAGGTGGCCGCCCACCCTGAGGCCGGTTCTGCTCGAGGTTTCTGTCTCTTAAGAGGAAGTTTTTTTCCTTGCTATCGTCACCTAGTACTTGCTCTTGGTGGGAATTGTTGGTTCTGTGTAAATATTATAAAGAGAAGGTCTAGAGATGCTGTATTTGTAAAGTGCATTGAGATAACTTCTGTTGTGATTTGGCGCTATACAAATAATATTGACGACTTCCTCCATTGGAAAGTACTATTGGCTGCCAGCAATGGCATCAGTACTACTTCATACAGTCTTATCTGATCTTGCTTGAACATTGTTTCAAATATGACATATGACATATGACTTGGACCAAAGATCACACAAAGCATACAGGGGAAATTACATGGCAGCATGCCAGTTGTATCTCAGGTGTCCCTTACGTTTCTTAAGCTTCTTTGATTCCTTGTGAATGTGTTTGATTGATTACAACATACCTGGCTGTCAGCCATTGTTACAGTAAGGAAACCGTTTCTAGCCATGAAAAATGAGTAGGGTTCAGCTTTTCAACTCAGCCTTTTATGTATTCTTCCATGCCATGTTTATTATAGTCAGGGTCACAGCTCACTCATCGCAGGCAAACACAGAGAAGACGGGCAGTTACACCCAGAGAGTAGGTATGTTTCTGGACTGTGGGAGGGAGTGGAGGTTGTGGAGGAGGCGCACAAACAAGGGAAGAACATCCAAACCTTTGAACACGTTTGAGATATTCAAAATTCAAATGCGCTCACTGAATATTGTTTGTAGCCTCATGTTTGATTACAGATTATCATAAATCAGACATCATGTCTCGTTGCCCTCCCCTTTGAGCCAAGAGTGAAAAGTCTCAAAACTTGTCAAGCACACTTTGTTGTGGTCTCTTTGTTAGATAGAAGTCTCTTTACCCTGTCTTATATATGCGATGCGACACACAAATAGCCTATAGGTGAACGTATACCTGTAAGGTAGGAACCTACAATGTTGTGGGTCAACTAGAACTCACAGTGATTTGTGTGTTGTGCTGATTTTTCTCATTGTCGTGACTCAAGAAAAAGTGTTTGTAATGGGAAGTTTTATTAGTGTACACCTTAGTATAAGTCTAGGTTTATGTCCATTTATTTTCCAATAATAACATTATAAAGTGTCTACTGTAAAACTTGCCAAAACAATGTAATGCAATAATACAAGACTTTCTCTACTCAATATGTGCAACAAGCCATACCATGCACCTTTGTGCATGATGATATAAATCACTTCCAAATGAAAGAAAAACCTACAATGTCAGAAACCTGACAAGATCAGAAAAGACAGTTTATGCAAAGGAGAAATACCAACAAGACGGGTGAATATTGTAATTCAGAACCAAGATGAAAGGAGAGGAGACAAGAGAGGTAGAAGAATCACTAAAATGTTGGCACACCAAAGTGGAGCTTTGAGATGCTACTGACAAGAATCAGCTGAGTTTGCACATCTCTCACTCGGGCTATTTCAAATCCTGGGAGCGACCACAGCAAACACTCGACCCCTATTTGATAAATGTTGAAACCTTTAATCTGAAGTCTGAATGCAGCCCCGCAGCTTTATGGGGCTCAACACTTCAGCAATATTCAAGCGACCTGACCAAAAGCACCAGCAGGCTTCTTAAGATCCATTTGGGATTTTAATTTTTTTCGCCAGTGAAGCCAATAATGTGAGTTTGCTTTGGTTTCTTCGTAAGAGGTCTCAAAGGTGCATTTTGAATTATCCATAAAGTCCTTGGAGCTGCATTTGTGATTTTGTAGACTGACATAGCATGAAGTTTCAGCTTACAGAATCAAAGTCAATGCACTTGTCAGTTAGGATTAATTTACAGTCAAAATACTGCGGGATAAGCTGGTAAGAGCAACAATAGAGCACCGGTCAGCGGGGAGTTTGTTGAATGTACTCATGGTTTCAAAGTATGTGTGTTTGTGAGAGGAATGGTAATTTACTGCTTGGACTGTGAGGGATTTTGTGTGAGTTGAGTGAGCAAAAGAAAGCAATCACTTGTAAATGGTTCGACCAACAGTGGACAACTGGCTAGAAATACTATTAAAGCGATTCATGAGATGGAAAGACTAACTTTTTTTTTTTGCTAAAATGGAGAAATTATTTATATATTGCAAAGTGTTCAAAATGGAACATGTATGTGCTGGGATGGATGTGTTTGCTGGTGGTTGGCATCTGCACATTTGCAGCTTCAAATCCCATTTGACCTCCTTCTCCTGTTTTTTTTCTTTTTACAACTTAAAGTGATGGATTATCCAAGACCACTACGACCCATACTTATATAACATTTGTAATATGGATACTGTAATTTATCATGTAATATAATATTTATGTATAATATCTATGTTAATATGCTGGAAAATTTTTTTTTACATTTTATTGTAATAATTTTGCTGTTTTGTACCACTGTTCTTGGAGAAAAAAAGAAAAAAAGGAAATGTGCTTCAGTTACTCTCAGAAATAGTGTATTATTTCATTACTGTTCATATTTCTGCAAACAATTCAAATAGGTGGTGAACATAAGTGTTTCCAAAACAAATACTGATACAACATTTATTTAATACGGCTGGACAGGTGTTTGTCTGCCCTGTGGTTTTAGGAAAGAAGGGTAATTGTGGGATTATGATGGCATTTGTATTTCCTGACTAAATACATAAAACCTGTTATTTCCTCGCAGAGGCTTCTGGTGTCTTATAGTAACTGTTGATTGAAAGTCAATGGGAATGTGTTTTTGTTTTTTGACAATGAAAAATAATTACTTCATTTAAAGCTAATTTAAAGTGGATTTTTACTGTCTTCATCAGTGGATGGATTTATCCTCAAATGACCTAACTGTGCTCCAGAAAAAGCTAATAAGTGAACCTTGAATCAAGTTTTTCCAAGGCCTTGTTTCTAAGGCCAAGAATGCACTTCCTTTTCTCAATATTTTATTATTGTTGTTATGCATGAATTCAAAAGAAAATTTGCACTTGAGCAAATCTTTTCACCTCCTTTCAGAGCAAATACAATGTATTGTGCTTATTCAGTTCTTGGCCTTGAACCTGTGTCTATTAGTCTGAATGTGTGCGCAGACTTGGCCTCACCTCAAACAAGTCAGTTAAAAGTCAACAGATGATGTCATTTTTTTTTTTCTACACTCATCATCATATAGCCTTGAGGGAATGGTGGAAGTGTGAATGTGAGTCAGGCATGATGGCTCAGCATGAATTGAAAACAAGGGTGGTCTCGCCTCCACTCTGCCCACAGCAAAAAGAACTGTCTTGTTAATCCAGCAGGGGAATTCCTATTGTGCAGCAGACCTTTGGAAGCCCCTGGCAGTACGGGAGGTTTTCAGGTCTTGAAAATTCTGATTTGGATAATTTAGGGTCCCCATGCTTGTCCATGTGTGTGAGGTATTTGTATGTAGGTGTGGAACAAAGCTACTAAAAGTTTACAATGGGGTCAGGCAGACACTTGAACTTTAATAGAGTGCATTTTTGAGTCAAAAGTGAAAATGTAGACTGGGCTTTGCTCCTCTTTTCTGCTGCTGATTGGAGCACAAAGACCATTCCTCAGCTGTGACTCAGAGGACAAAGGTCACTGACTCAACTCCAAATTAGCACTGGACCCTCTTTGATTCAGGGGCCTCTCCAATGTTTGCAGACATATATACAGACACATGATGCACCACCAATCCCCTGAATAGAGACCCCCCATTTATTTAGGTATTTTCAACTAATCTAGTCTAAACCATGCGCCTCCTCTTACTGTTGCGTCTGGGAATTTCCAAAGAAAGTTGAATCCACTGACTCTGCTGTACCTCCCTGTTGTTTTAAGAACATTTAGACCAAGAATGCAGAGGGCACTGCCTTCAGACACTCTACACCTTGTAAAGATGGTGCTTATTTCCCTGCACCACCGAGGTGCGTGCACCTGACTAAACGCCAACAGGCTCTCCCGTGGCTTAAGTAGAGGAGTGTTAAGTCATGGTGCAATAATATTGTTTTTGGTTGGTGTGTGATCAGGTTCACAGTAACTTCTATGAGAAATAAACAGCGGCTCTTTAGATTTCAAAATGTGTGACTCATGAAGACTGAGAAAATGTGGAGGTGATACTTTTTGCGACAGCTTTAAATCTTGCCTGACGGGTAGATTTTGTTCAGGGAACACAGAGAGGGATTTTTGGTAGTCTAACCTCCCACAGTGATGACTTAAAGAACCCAGCAGAGGACAGGTATTTAAATGAGTCACATAATGTACTATATTTTTTGTTTTATGCTTTCAAAATCATTATTTAACCCACCAAAAATCAGAATATACATACAACTCCATCATCTACCATCAAAAGACAATTGTCTCTCTGCTATATAAAATCATCATGACTTGGATTTATAATATCTTCAGATGACAGTTTCTGAAGCTGATCCATTGCCTGACTCAGTTCTAGTAGAGGTTTTAGCCACACAGAACAGTATTTATAGTCCGACTTCCATTTAGCTGCTTCAGTTTCAGGATGCTGGTATTGTGCATGCTGGTTCACTGTCACCCTGTCATGTCTTACTGGGAGACTTGAATAGAAGAGAGCCATTGTTAATGTTATTAGTAACACATGTCGAATAATGACAAGTCAAAATCTCTGCTGTGCCTAGTATCTACTGTGTTGTTGTTAGCATTTGTCATCTGACAATCACTTTTGAGTTCATTCTGCTACTAACATCATAACAAATTGATTTAACTGAGTTAGTAGGTTCATATCGTTACAGAGTATGAAACCTCCACGGTCAGAACAGAAACTCATGCTCTTCACTTCCAGCCCTAAGTCTGTATCCTATTGTCTTACATTTGTTCACCCATGCCTTAATGTGGCTGTGCAACATTGCCACCTGCAGGTGTAGATGTAAAAGTGTGGACAGCTTCAGATAAATGAATCTGTTAAACAGACACCAACCAAAAAATGATACATAAAGAATTATAAAGTTAAATTCTTGCACAATGGAAAGTTTGTCATTTTGTACCCACTGTCCTCCTGAGCTTCTTCAGTTTTCAGGAAAAGCGTCCTCAAAAATGTAGACTCTCACTGAATTTGCCACCATGGCAACCTGCACACTGCTGTTGCTTTTTGGGGGTGATTTCAGCAACATGTTCTACACAGTGAGCATGGAATTGTTTCAGAGCTTCAGAACAAATCAGCTCAGCTTTGGATGCTGGGCTCCATCTACCATTGAACCCCTTTATCTCACATTCAATGGCAGATGTATCATCACCATATGTATTATAGACACAAACAGAAACACATCTCAGAGACATTCTCTTAGCCCTGCTGTATCATACAGCTGCATACTCCACCAAAGCCCCAATTGATTCCTCTGCTTGGGAGCTGGCACCATCTCAAACAAAGGTAAGTGCTCTCCCAGAGAGATGTACTGCATCTGATGTTAGAGCACAGTCACAATTGAGCCTCCTCAAACACATGAATGATGAGAGACTTTATTAAAAAGCGCCTGTCACCTCTTGACCTTGCCACTGAATTTTTTACCCCAATAATTAGTGTAAGTTATTTAAATTTCCTGATATGAACCAGGACCTCAAGTATGATGAGAGCATCCTCGACCTAGCAGCATATGCACTTCAATTGCAGATGCAAAAGTTCAGCCTCTCTGCATTGGTGAAGTTCAGCAGGGCAATTGTAGCTCTGAAATCGCATCCTTCAACCCAAGCTGAATTAATCATAGAGCATCATTGACTATTTTGTGATAGTGTTGTTGACAGCTTTTTACCACCCTCACTGCCACATCGGCCTTTAAGTGTTCAATTATGTGCCATCAAGGGTAAAAGTACAAAATGTATGAATGTAACATAGATGTAAATTTTGAGTTCAGCTAACCCATCATCTTACTTCACTTGCTTGTTTTTGACCCTTGACTGCACGCAGAGAACAAGAGTCTCAGTGTTTTAAACCACAGAGCCCATGTGCAGCAGAAATACCGGAGATTTGTAATATAGGAGATCTAATATTTACAAAAATATATATCACATTATCATCATTAAAATCATCATCATGTTGTAAAATATTATATATATATATATATATATATATATATATATGCTTGTGTGTGTGTGTGTGTAAATATATACACATGTGTAAATATATACACACGCACACACACACACACACACACACACATATATATATATATATATATATAAACTAGGATAACAATGTTGTTTTGAGTAAGTGTTGGTAATCCTTGACCTGAAAGTTTTTAAATGCCGCATAGATAGCACCGTAGCTTTTTATACACTGTACCTTTAAACAGAACCAGTTATCAGCGTTCCAGTGCGCGTGCGCAGGCTGTGTTTAGTTTTCTCCAACCTGAGGAGCTGTCTAGTGTCGCTGCGCTAGGAAATCCATCGCTTCCAGTTCTTGTCATGTTTTGAGAGCAACACCACGGCTTGTTTTTTTCACTGGAACACACGGAGACACTATCACACACTTCTGTCAACGAAGACTACGTTTGAAGGTGCTTCATTCGCTGTGGGAAAAGACCAGTAGATTCAACAAGAGTTCAAAGTGGTTGCTCAGTGCCCCCCTAGTCGGCAGGAATAGCCTTCAAGCTCCCACATCTCACCACATCCATGTTGACTGCGGCAGCCTTCGCACTGGGACCAGGGCTACAAACACCACAACCCCTTTGTTCTTCCGTGGACAAGATCCGGCTAAATTGTAGTGGTTTGTGGACGGACCATCAGTATGTTACAGTGTACATCTCTGTTTCAGTCTGAGGGATTGTTTACGCGTTAAAATGGCTGCTGAAATGGCATTTGGAAGAGAATGGTCTTGAATCAATGCAGTAACGTTACATTACCTACCAGATGCCAAACTACAAATAAGCCAACGCTACATAGACAAACAAATGATGAATTGGGTAAGTCCCTGTGTTCACAGTTAGCTTCTTTATTAGCTTTAATAGATGGTTCGCCGCTTTTTTGGTAGGTTCTTCCAACAAGAGGTAGGGTGAAGGGAATTCCTCCCACTCCAAATCTATGCATGCGGTTAACCAAGCAGCGTTTGAAGACACTTAGCTAACATTGCATTTTCTTAGCCATTCTCTCCAAAGATTTGTAAGCAGGCTAAGCTGAGCCTTCATTTGAGTATGCATAACACTCAACGAATATGCAGGACTTCTTTGTAATAATTGAAACAGCCTGAGTAGCCGAGGCTTTCTCCCAAAGCAGACCTAAAGGCCCCGGTCTTTTACTCGGCTCGGTCGACCTGGGGGGAAAAATGGATCCTGGGGGGAAATGTAAGACTAAACTCTTTCTTTTTGGACCCAAAGTAGCCACCCACTGCGACCTGCGGGGTATCAACAGATACTTGGTGGTCTATGTTTTGTTTTACTTTGTACTGTTCACTCACGCCTCACCGGCGAAACCGTGTGACAAGAATTGCCTCTCTGGAAAATGTGTAAACGGATCCTGCATCTGTGACCGAGGATGGGTTGGAGACCAGTGCCAGCACTGCCAAGGGAGGTTCAAGTAAGTGGCCGTGCACTTAATCTTTAGCTCCACTTTTTAATCTGCTGCCAATAGCGGAGTAGGCTACTTACAGTGTCATTGTTTGCAGACTTCTCATGATATTCAAAATAGAATTGGCCTGAGCCGCCCAAAGTAGGTTAGGATCAAATCTTATCCAGTAGTTGCTGTTTCACATCAATGGCACTCATCACATAGACCTGTGTGCAGCCATCTTTATAGGAGGTGGGTTGCACTTTTAATGAAGAAAATGGCTTGTATGACAATAACAAAACATATTGATTTTAATGAAACTAAATTATATTTTTGGATCAGTTAGCAGCCTCAGCAGATCTGTTGAGCCCAGTACTCAGAAGATACAGGACTCATTTCCATGGATTTGTTATATGTGACCAAATTTTCCATGAAAACCAGCATAAGAAAAGGCTTTTGGAAGTGGGAACACAAATTTGATATTTTCAGTAGCATGTTAATCTTAGGGCTCCAAATAGGGATTATTTTCTTTATTGATAAACCTGCGCAATTAATAGATTAACTGTGTGCTCAATAAAATGTGAGAAAAAGAGCATCACTGTTTCTCAAAACTTCATGTAGCTATTCAAAATATTTATTTTGTCTGGCGAAAAAGTGCAAGTCCAAAACTCAAAAGAGATTCAATTTAAGATTGCTGAGGGAAAAGACCAGCGGAAAAAACTTACAATTAAGAAGCTGGTACAAGGTAATGTTTTACATTTTTACTTGTAAATTGACTTAAACAATTAATCCATTATCAGAATAGTTGTGGATAAAGTTTCAGTCACTCGTGTAATTGATCATTCAACTAATTGTTTGGTGAAAATTTCTCACTTTGCCTGTAGCCTCCCTCAGTGTTTCTGTTACTTAATGTATGTTCACTGCAGATACAGTATAAGCAAGTGTTAACCACACGCCTGATGCTTATTTTCTCTGATATCATGTTTAACTTAATTTAATTTCACACAAGAAGGGAAAGTGATTTACACTATATGTCAGTGAGATCAGTAAATGAATGAGAGCCACTACCTTGTGCAGTCCATGTGTGCATTGTCCAGAGAACCAATACCCTATGTACTTTCATATTGACTTAGAGCCTGATGCGTTTACATTGATTCCAAATAAATAAATTCCTTTTGCTTCTGCGAGACAAAGGAGCCCTCACTGGCACCGAGCAAACATCTGCAATCAAATGATTTCGCATGTGATCGGAGGCCTATGTGGAGATAGAGTTAAAGGGTGTTGTTTCCAAGTTGGTAGAATATGTCTGTTGATCAGCACAGGTGGATGGATATGGACAACCCCCAAAAGATGCAGGAAACTAAAGGCTGAATGCAAATCATGTAGTCTGTACTAGGCAGGGGAAAAAACGGCAAGTGACCAAAGAATAAATGTTCAAACTTCTACGTAATAATAATAATAATAATAATATTCACCTTGATTGTAACTCTTGACAGGAGCATCTAATGGCCTTTCAGTACACCTGAGGTGCACTTTGTGGTGCAGAAGTGCCTTGATCACAGTAATTACTTTGCTCCTCATGTGTCTGAGGTTTTGTATAGGTTGTCATCAGACATGTTGTCAGGGAATAACCTCCTATCACCTAGAGACAAACTGCTGAAATGTGAGACTTTAACTCTTAGTGTCTCTGTAGTCAGTGGAATAGAAACATGCACCCAGGTTAATACATGATCAATTACACTTTGCTGCCCCCACCATAACAAGTTGTGGCTTCCCTCATAACATCATCACAGATTAATTTTGTGTCTGATTTTAAATATAGGAAGAAAGGGAACATAAAAGTGACATAGGTGGCAGGGAAATGCACATGCACACTCTTGACACGTCTTGCGCAGGATATTATTTCCCTCCGAAGTCCAAAGTGCAGCATGAAAAATTCATCATTTGACCTCACCACTGGTTGCATTTGCTGGGTGTTTATATCATAAGTGTTCACGTCGAATAAGCAGTAAAACACAAATCAAACTGTAGTAACTGTAACTAGACATTACATAAAGAATATCAATCTGTACATACACTATATCCAATATAACACATGCTTTTGTAGTCATCACAATGCATACCATTGAATCTTTATGAGATGAGATAACCCATCTGTAGTCCATTATCATGTCAAAACCTCTGAATTGAAAGTAAACTTATATCATGTTATTCATCTCAAACAACTGTCGAGGACATAAAAAGGAATACCACTCAACTCCTGTGTTACTCAGACCACCCATTAGAGCCCAGTACGTGCGAAAGCTTCCAAAATTAAAAAAACACAAAACAAAAGTGTGCTGTCTGTCTGATGTCATAAAAAGTAAGGCCTGAACGTTATCAGCTGTCAGATACTCACTGTGTGGATTCATGGCTTATTTCTCTCAACTTTGACATCCAAATGAGTTTTTAATCAAAGTACAATCTGTTGCAAACTAGAAAAATGCATCACTGTGTCAAGAAAGTGTCTTTAAGTAATCTGTCTCCTCATCATTTCCAATTGATTCGAGCGTGATCACACAGTTCCGTGGGTGGGATGCGTACAACTCAAAATTTCCTGTGATATGGGACAGTGATGAATCTCAATTTAAAAGTCATCTATCTTTGTTACACACACTGCTGTGGTCTTTCGTGTGGAGAATGCTTTACTGAAAATAGTTTCCGGTGTCACAATGAGGACATGGGCAGAAAAGAGGCAGGGGGAAACCTTTTCAGGAGACAGCTGATTGAATCTTTTGGTTGGCTTGGACTGACCTTGGGCTGGCTGCCAGCTTGTTGTCTTCTTATCTTAAATTCTGGTAATTGAATTTAGTAAGTGACACTATAGTTGGACACCTGAGTCGTAAGAGATTTTGTACTAGGACAAGAGATCAGCCTTTATGCTGCCATTAAAGTAAGAGATTTTTATCAGTTATTGTCAGAGTGGGTAGATCTTTGTTTAAGCATCAAAAAATGTTATTACTCAAAATTTTATGATACTTCTCAGTCTGGAAATTTGCAGGTTAGGTTGATCTACAACTATAAAGTTTTTCATAGTTTGCTGTTTATCATGTGTGTCAGCCCTGTGATAGACTGGTGACCTGTTGAGGCCTCTACCTCACCTCTCGACCAATGTGAGCTGTGATAGGGATATGCAGCCCTCCCAAACCCTGTTGCTGGATTTAAATAATAGATGGATAGATATTTCTCCCAAGAGCAGTTTTCAAGCAGTAATATACTATTATCTGCGTTAGGTAGGGTGTCTGCTCTACCAGAGAGGATTCACTGTCTCTCAGGCTCTAGAAAGCAATGCAACAAATGGGATAATTACCCGTGGTTATGGATCTTTTCCAGTGTTATGGTTTTATCTTGGAATGCTTCTTTCCTAGCTGCAAACAAATTTCATCCGCAAGTTGACCTTGTGTTGAAAGCAGTCTGACCACACTGTGATAAATAAGTTGGTGAAACACTGGACGAAGATAAAATTCAACATTTTTGCCATTAATTATTAATCTTACATGCACACGTACCAGTTCATGAATGTCCAGACGAAGGATTGTTGGATTTAATTGTTTGTTTTGTTTAATACGTATTTTAGTTTCTTGACTTAAAATTGTCCACCTGAGGTAATAATGTGTTGCTGTGCTGACTGTTTTGTTTTTTTTGTTCAGGCTGATGGAGCCCTCAGGATACCTCACTGATGGTCCAATCAACTACAAGTACAAAACAAAGTGCACCTGGCTCATTGAGGGCTAGTAAGTACTTTTTGTATATTAGTGTGATCGACTGAAGCTGAGCATGCAGAGCCAAATTTAATTATGCAACGTAAACACATTGATGTCATTAAATTAAGCAGATCAGCATCTCTTTTCCCTTTATCTTCAACAACATTTTAAGTTTAATATACAAACATATGCGGCATGGAACATGAGGTCTCGCTTGGTATCATCAAACTTCAGAGAGGGAGACAGGGTCAGTTCAATGTGCAGGGATTTCAGCATTAATGCCCAATTTAAGAGACTGAGAGAGGGGGAGAGAGAGAGAGAGAGAGAGAGAGAGAAAAAAAAAACTCAGTATCCGTTTCCTGTGAATAACACTCCTTTTTCCTCCAGTATTTTCCCTCTTGTCTGTCTTTAGACAAAGGATAAAGTCATCTTTTCCATGGAGCAATTATAATTGACAATTCCTGTAAAAAATATACAGTAGGGAGATTTCTGCTGACAGCTTTTTTTTTTAACATGAAACTAAGAAAATCAACTTTACATAAGCCTTCAGAAGTAACTCCAAGATAAAGGGAGATACATGACACATCAATGTTAAAAGCCCAGGATCCCAAACATTAAACATTCCACATTTTACCAAAAAGGTTTAATATGTGGCCACAACCAAAGTATCTGGGCATGGTCCACATTGATCCACACTTACTCCAGCAAGGGTGCAGGGTCCCAGTTAACTTGGATTTCAGCTTTCGTGTTATAAAGAACCGAATCAAGCTCTTCCAACAAAAATCTCTCCAGGTCAGTGAAGTAGTGGTGGAACATGGATGTAAACACACCTCCTCAGGTATTTCCACCCTGGCGTCTTTTTCTCAACTGCTGTCTTAACATAGTCAATTGAGTTTTTGTTTTTTTAGGTGAAAGCATTGGAATGTTTGCCTATAATCTCTTTGATACTCTCACCCTTATTATCATCTATGAAAATCTAAATTATTTTTGAGAACATTTCAGGGTTGGTGCCTCTGATCTCCTTCAGAAAAAATAGCAGACCTTTAAAGATCCTGTCTACTTGGCATCGGTTCCGGAAGCTATCAAGTTCTCTGTTTGATATGATTCTACAGGGGGCAGTAATGTCATGCTGCCAGTCTCTGTGATCTTACAGCTCTGATAGGAAGTGTGGATTGTAGGCTGGCCAGCATAGATCAGCATCTCGGCTGAAGGAAGTACACTTTTGTTACTTGCACAATGTGATGTAGAGCGGCGTCTGACATTTTGAAGGTTCAGAAGGTTCATCTGATGAGCTGGAGTTACATTTTAATTAGCAATCTTTCAGAGAGAGGAAGAATCCCTGGACCCATTGATGCGTTTAATTGTCAATTCATTGAAAAATAAAAGTTGCCTGTGGTCACGCAGAGCTATTAATGATACTTGAGTATGTTAATGAATATAAATAAGGTGATTTATTAGGTTTTTGTTCAGTGCAATGGCACTGAAACAAAATCACTCCATCAGTACTGCTGTCTTTTGAATCTAAAGTTAACGTTTAGCCTGCAGTGATCTAAAGAATGTGAGTAGGCTTATAGGTTGTTCAAATGTTCATCCATGGAACTTAAACCATATTTTCTTGTTTTCTTTTTTTCCTCCTGCAGTCCAAATGCGGTTCTTCGGTTAAGATTTAACCACTTTGCCACAGAATGTAGTTGGGACCATATGTACGTTTATGATGGAGACTCGATATATGCACCTCTGGTTGCTGTTTTCAGGTGAGAGAGTGAATTTTATCTGAGCTAAGTCCAGAAAGTGGACAGATGACGTACTGTATTCATGCTATATGATGCAGTACATTGTACATATGTACAGGATATGTATGAATATAAACCAGGGAATAGGTAGTCTTTGTTCAAAACATTAATAAATAAATGTTTTTTAAGACATAGGTCTGACATGCTTTTTCATTTCCTGTAATGTGGCAGGTCGCACTGATTTAGCAGAGTTGTGAGAATGTGATGTCAATAATGCTGTTTTCTGCGTAGTGGGCTCATTGTGCCAGAGATACGTGGAAATGAGACAGTTCCTGAGGTTGAGACGACTTCAGGCTACGCGCTACTACACTTTTTCAGTGATGCTGCCTACAATCTGACTGGATTTGAAATATTTTACTCGTAAGTACCAAGGCTCTGCTTTTGAACTTAAACTAGAGGCAAAGCATAATACGAAACCTTGCATTATTTATATTTTTAGTGTTGAGCTTGTGTTTTAGGCCATCACCTGTGTGAAAGATTTATCAGGTTTTCATTAAGGTGTATAATTTATTCTCAACTACAATGGACTGGTTACCAGGACCATTTATTTCTCCTAGCTGTTGATGGATTGTAACATGTCCCACATTTCAATAACAAAAAGACTGGTACAAGAGCTTTTCTGCAGGACTTAAAACCTACAGCAACAATCAGTGAGTTGCTCAATAGTTATTCCTCTGTTACAAATCTTTTTATCCCCCCCCCACCTTTGCCAAGACCTAGAAGATACTCATTAATCTCCCTCAGTTCCCAAGTAAAGGTCTGTGTGGCCTAAATAATGCATATAGTAATTGAGTGAATGAAAACATCTTTCTGTCCAGGATCAACTCTTGTCCCAATAACTGCTCTGGCCATGGGAAGTGCACCCCCGGGAACTCGGTCGCCAGCAGAGTGTACTGCGAATGTGACAAGTACTGGAAAGGCGAGGCCTGTGACATCCCCTACTGCAGGAACAACTGTGGCAGCCCCGACCACGGCTACTGCGACCTCACCGGGGAGAAGCTGTGTGTGTGCAATGACAGCTGGCAAGGTAATAGTTAATAGCTTTGTCCAACCCCGACAGTTGTTCAGAAACATTAGAATCAGAAGTTAACCGAAGTTATGTCATGACCGTTGGCGAAAGGTTTTTTTTGTTTTTTTTTACAAGTTAGTGATGAAATTATCCAGCATATAATAATAGTAATCAGTGCAGTAGGCCGGCATGTAGCCATTAGCAAGATTTTAAACCCATTAATTGCATTACAGAGCATGACCAGATGTTATCTGACTCTGGAACCCATTGGCAAATATGGTTGGGGTTTGATAGCACTCTATTTCATGTAAATCCAGCTTTATATCACATTATTAAACTTGAAATAATCAATCAAATTAATAAGGTAATATAGGATAAGATATAGTTCTTTTGTTAGTCCTGCAGTGGGGAAATTTGCAGTGTTACAACAGCAAAGTACAAAAGAAATGCAAAATGAAAATATCTAATACTAGATATTTGTTAAAATAGTAGATAAATAATATAATATGTTATTAAATATATTATGGTTTCAGCGTTCAGCTATTTTGAATTATAACTTTTATATAATAATATTTAACAACTGATTGACAGTCAGAGAACCAGTAGAAAATACAGACAAAATGATTCCAGTGCATATGAAGCTGGGACAACAGATACTGAGAATGTAGAGAAGTATCCCTCAGATAACAACTCACCTTCTCTGTGTTTCCTACATTCAAAACACTGACTCATTAAATCATTCGTTGTTTGCAATCACAAGCTGCAAAAATGTCGTTGCTCCTCCCATGAGCGCTGCGGTGATTATGAAGCAAGACGTAATGAAGAATGTGTCAGCGGACGAGTGGAAGCAGCTGTGTTGTGTTACTGTGTCTTAATGCCGGTCGGCAGCACGTCGACAAGCCCCGCGACAGTGCGTTATTATTATGTGCCTCCAGCTGGAGGGAACCAAATGCTTTTGCGTGATGAAACTTGACAGTATCATTAGCAGAGACATGCGCTTTTTCAGCACGGCCTTCAGTCGCGCAGTTTTAACACATTCACACCTCCCCTGCCTGTCGTGCTTGTTTAAGGAGCGGCCATGCTTTAGTTTCGGTCTGAGAGTGGCATGTTCGCCACGTCATTGTTTCATTGACCAGGTATGAAAATATGCGTCAGACACTCTTGACAAATTCCATCCTGAAAGAGATTGAACATTAGGTACATTTATGTGAAACCAGGTCTTTATTTTGGAGGTGTGGAGCTGAAATATTTAGATCGCATTGTTTTTTTTCTGTGTCCTTAGCTGTAATTTCTTTCTCTGTCTCATAGGTCCAGACTGCTCTCTAACTGTACTTTCAACTGATTCCTTCTGGGTCCTACCAAGCGTCAAGCCCTTTGGCACATCACTCGCCAGAGCGTCCCATAAGGCCGTGGTGCAGGAAAAGGTCATGTGGGTGGTGGGCGGATACACCTTCAACTACAGCTCCTTCCAAATGATTCTCAAGTAAGCAGCATAGCATAGCATGCCATTATTATGCTGTTTGTTTTTACATTCACACAATAAGAGTTTTGTTAGTTTGTTCGGTCGGCTGCACAACAGATCATCAGATCATATCAACTTAATTTCCATTTGCACGTACGTGGACTTTATTGACCTTTCTTTACACCAATAGAAGCAGCAGATGAAATCCTGACCCTGTCCTAATTTTCAATTCTCATATAAATATGTCGAAGTAATGACTATCAAGAGGAAGTGCTGAAAAGCTGGTGGCTTATCAGAAGAGCTCTTACACAAGTTCCTTCAGAAAACCCCAACCCCATGTTAGTGCTAACTGTCTCTCTTTGAATGGTGTGCTTTGTGAATGTATACATTTTCAACATTCACTCAGCTAAACCGAGAATTTTGTATTTAGTGTAGCTGGATGGTTCTGCGGGTAAACTGCAGACCTGATGTCTGTCCTCACTCATGTCCGTCATTGCTTGAACAAGCTTCCTCCATCTGCTCAATGTTTGCTCACCACCAGGTGCTATCGGTCCTGGGCTCCAAAAGCATCTTGTGTAAATCACCAGTGTGTGATGACCTGACGAGGGGCCCTGTTTCATTGTGAATGCCTACAAACATGAATTTATCTGTGTTAATCAGTGTGCAAAACCTCTGGCTTATCAAAGGCACTTTGAAGACTAAATTGGTACCTTTGGCAAGACGGATACTTCTACATTGTGTGTGCCTTGGTATAATCAGCTGATCATATGGTAAAAATGAATTTAAAGTCACAGAGGGGCAAGCGAAATGTGTTCTGTACGTGTTTTCATACGCATTCAACTGTGTAATGATTCGTTGCTTTGCTCTGCAGCTACAACCTGGAGAGTGGCACCTGGAACACAGTTCCCATCAACAGTGGACCCGTGCCAAGATACGGCCACTCACTCGCTGCCTACCAGGTAAACACACACAGATATGCCCGCAAACTCTCTTGGTACAGAAGGTATTTAGAAAACCACAAGTGTTAGAACTGGACAATTAAATGGGGTGAAAAAGAAATAAAAGTTCGCTCACACAGAAGGAAACCACAACAGTTGCTTTCAAAGGAAAGTTGCTTATTTTAACACGCCAAATACCTAAATGAGCCGATGGACACTTACTTTCTCATGACTATATCGCCATAATTATTTGGAAAAAAGACAGCTCTGATATTGGAAGTCTGATATATTCCAATTTCTAAGATGAGCAAGTTTTGTATGGGTTGTGGCTCTATAAATAAACAGAGGAGTTTCAACTAAACACGCTCTTGCTCAATCTCTCCTCCTCTTGTCAGGATGACATCTACATGTTTGGTGGGAAGCTGGAGGCCGGCTGGGGGAATGTGACAGACGAGCTGTGGGTGTTCAACGTACCCAGTCGGACGTGGCAGCGGCGAACCCCCGTGGTCGGTCCACCGGCCCAGGCTCAGATTTACGCCGTGGAGGGACACTCGGCCCACTGCGTCCTGCTGGAGGGTGGCGAGGCCATCATGCTGGTCATCTTTGGCTACTCCCCCATCTACAGCTACATCAGCAACGTTCAGGAGTACAACTTGAGTGAGTCACAGCTGTACCTTTTAGAGACGGTTTAGATTTTAGACAGTTTGTCTCTCGCTCTGTGTCTTTCTCCCCCATCTCCCCATTTATCACATTGTTGGAAAAGGTTTCCACTTGGAACTTAAACACGGCTTATTGACTTCCATCATAAAGAGAAGTTTGAGTTAAATATATTTAAAAAAAAAATAAATAAATAAAAAAAAAAAAAAATTATTTCAGATCTGAAGAGAATCTGACTTGAATTGCAAATGATTCTACAAAGAAATAATCTCACGCATAGCAAATGTTTGAGGAGTAGCACTGCCTCTTAAGTGTATTAAAGTACCAAAAGACATCCCCAGTGTCTTCAGTTCACAGTAATATTCAGTGCATATCACCAAACAAAGGTTGACATGAGTGTTTCTTTGTATAATGTTTCTATTTAACACTGAGCTCAATTTCAAGTGCTTTCGTTTTTTATTGAAAACCTGCCAGCACAACGGCAAATACAACAACTTTCACTAGATACTAGAAGCTAAGAAGCACTGTGGCCTATTTATCTGTTGTCAATGGGATGTACAAGTTTGAAAAACGGAAAATCAAGACCCAAAAATCATATTAAGTGCCCATAATAAAATAATGCTAACCATTCATGCCAATCTGTGAGCTCAGCTATCGCCAAACATTAGGATATACAATCATTTGATTCTTATCTTTTGGGATACAAAAGTGTTTTTTATTTGATTTGAAGGCCATTTTTTTCTTCTGTTTTAAAAGCTGCCCATATATGCTTTTCTTGTCAGGATCCAACACATGGCTGGTGCCTGAGACCAAAGGTGCTATTCCGCAGGGAGGTTACGGCCACACTAGCACATACGATAGTTCCAGCGGCAGTGTGTATGTTCACGGAGGCTATAAGGCTCTGCCAGCCAACAAATACGGCCTCGTCGACGACCTCTACAGATACGAAGTTAACACCCGGACATGGTAAGTCGACATTTACACACGCATGCATATTCTGCTGTCTTTATTCATCATATATCCCAGTCTGTGTATATGACACTGTGTAACATTTTGTCCTTGACACACTTTTCATGCATATCTTCCAGGTTCATCCTGAGAGAGAGCGGCTTTCCACGGTATTTGCACTCAGCTGTGCTTCTCAGCGGCACCCTGCTCATCTTTGGAGGCAACACACACAACGACACGTCACTCAGCAACGGGGCCAAGTGTTTCTCTGCTGACTTCCTTTCTTATGACATCGGTAGGACTCGTATTATTCTTGACTTCACACCCCTGTTTGAATAGTGACCTCTCTAGTGGTGTTATTATCCAACTCGTCACTTCATCATCCCATTTACGTTTGTGAAAACTACTATCTTATACATGAAACTACTTCAATTAGTTGATTTAAGAAAAAAATTGTTTTAAATAGCACCTAATGAGGTTTTAAGGTCTCTAATTAATTAAAGTCATTTTCAGAGATTTTCCCTCCCTTCTTTCATCATCATTACCTGTATCTTCATGATTATCGACTTTATTCTTAACAGAACCAATGATAATTAGAATAAACGGCACTACACATTTAAAAAAATGTAATGCACAATGTAATCACACAGACAATCCAAATAACTCCAAATATATACCATATCTTTTACATATGGTCTCCTGTTTTCTTCAGCCTGTGATGAGTGGAGGCTCCTGCCTAAACCAGACCTGCACAGGGACGTCAACCGATTTGGTCACTCTGCTGTGGTCAGCAATGGGTGAGTCTTTCTAATGGAATCCTCTCTCGGACTAAAACACAAAGTGAAAAAAAAACACAAGTTTTACTGAATTATTTTTTTACGACTATAGAAAATGTTTGCGCTTAAATCCCCTACAAAATCAGAGTAATTGTGCATTGATTACTTTAAACAATATTCATAATGCATTTTATTTTTATACTAAAATTTGAGTGCTTGCTTGCAGAGTTTTAATCCAGTCACCGTTAGTAATTTGGCAGGATTTATTGTAACTTCTATAGTACCACACATTTAAAAATTTGTAACTTTGGTGTGCCTCTGTGGCTCACCTGGTGGAGCGTGTACCACATGGGCTTAGACCGCAGCGGCCATGGGTTCGAATCCGACTCGTGGCCCTTTGCTGCATGTCATCCCCTCCCTCTCTCTCTCTCCTTGACTTTCCTGTCTGTCTCTCACTTCTCTATCTGAATAAAGGCAAAAATGCAAAGGATACCATAATACAGCTGTCGGCTTCATCTTTATGTTGAACCTTATTGTTTACCTTCTGTTCTCACTTTTTTTTCTTCACTAGGTCCATGTATGTGTTTGGGGGCTTCTCCGGCGTGCTGCTCAACGATGTGCTTGTTTACCGACCCCCCAGCTGCCAGGCCTTCTTGGCAGAGGAAGGGTGTGTGAAGGCTGGGCCAGGGGTCCGCTGCATCTGGAGCAGAGGCCGCTGTCTCCCCTGGGAGCCCAGCATGGCTAATGGCAGCCTCACTCCTGCCCCATTATGCCCCCCTAAACCTGGTGAGAATTGCATCCAAACCCTTTTCTTTGTTGCCCTTCTTTTAGGTTAAAGCTAAATGCATAGATTGCTACACCTAAAGAACTCCTTCAAAAGAAATACAAAACCACTTTGGACCAAATACAAACAGAAAACACTTGTACTTGCTCTCTGTTGCCCCCCTCACCATCTTTTTATTTTTTATTTATTTTTTAGTCACAGTGGACGAGCGGTGCTACCGGTTCTCAGACTGTGCCAGCTGTACGGCCAACACCAATGGCTGCCAGTGGTGTGATGACAAGAAGTGCATCTCTGCCTCTAGCAACTGTACATCTGTGAGTGGTCCAACAGGGGGCGTCATAGCGCTTCTGGTCTTATGCTTTACTCCCTGAAACACACACTCAGACTGAAACACACATGCACTCACAAACATTTACACTTTTTGTCTCAATCTCAATTGTCTCATTGAAATGATAATGTATTATTAGTATTTACAAAGCTGGTGCTCCATACTGTTCTTGGAGCATGTGGCTCATTGTAGTGAAACGCATTGCATCATAGGACATTGTATATTGACAGAACAAATGAACATTTCCTGACCTCTCCTAAATGTAAAGCTTCTGTCAACCTTCCTCCCGTATTTCCTATTCTCTCCACTCTTATTGTAGAACGTGAAGAACTTCACTGAGTGTCCGGTGCGGAACGAGCAGGTGTGCAGCAAGCTTGCCAACTGCAAGAGCTGCTCGCTGAATCTCAACTGTCAGTGGGACCAGAATCAGCCGGAGTGCCACGCTTTACCCGGTAAGAAAGCAAATAACCCCGGAGCCACAATCCCATTTCCAGACACACGAACAACACACACCGTCTTGTTGAAGGCTATGGATTCAGGTCTCGCACGTACGAGAGAGGAGTGTCGGGTTTTCAGTGTGTACGTTAGAAATGGATGAGAGTGAGCGCTTCATAACACACGACAGTTTTTTTTTCTTTTGCCACTGTACATCTTATTTACACATAACATCTTGTATTTGCAGAGATGTACTTTCCAGATGTCATCCTAATGTTGTTTATAAAGTCTGACGGTGTATTTAGTTTACCTCTCATCCCCCTCCCACCACCCCCACCCAAATGTTGACTCTGGCTGAATCTGAAGAAATGGTGCTGTCAGTTTATCCATAATTTGCAGTTCATGAAGCCTTGTCGCCAAAGGGCTTGTTGCAGCAGTGGGAGCTGCAAATCATATCTGTGCGTGTTAGTCCCTGTTGCCTGAAAGGGAGTCGCTGCATGATTCACACACATACAATGCATACATCTAAATGAGCATCCACCATATTTTTATGACAACTAAGTAACAGGAAATTTGGCTCAAAAATCCATCGCTTCATCTCTCTAAGGCAAATAAGGGCAGATTACACTCCTGCTAAGTCTTTGACATCCATCCACACACACACACACACACACACACACACACACACACACACACACACACACACACACACACACACACATATATACATACAGAGGAACCCACTAAATCTTTCGTCCCCTGTGGTTTGCAATCTGATCTAATTTTTTCCAGCAAGTCCCTTCAAAGTAGTCAAAGTAGACCTGTGTTTTTCAATAACATCTCATCTCGGCCCAGTGGCGTCACCTTGTCGTCATTCTGCGTCTTTCCTCCAGCCCAACAGTGCAGTGAGGGTTGGAGCCAGGTGGGGGAGGCCTGCCTGAGGATCAACTCCAGTCGTGAGAGTTATGACAATGCCCAACACTACTGCAAGAACCTCAATGGAAACATAGCCTCGCTCACCACCTCCAAACAAGTGGACTTTGTGCTCGAGGAGCTCAAGAAGCTCCAGCAACAAGAAAAGGTAAACAAATAAATAAATACATGTAACAAAACTGCTGGAATCTGATTTATCCTCAGAAGTGTTATGATTGAGGTTTCTGCCGCTCACAACTTGTTGTGTGTCCGACAGCAGAGGACAGAGAAGGGTTGTCTGTCAGTCGAGTCTGTCAGTAACTCAGACTTATGAATTTTGAGGTGATTTTCTCCTGATAGGTTTTGTTCTTGTGTTGTGCTCTGTTTTGTCTGATTGCAGCCCTCCTTTTACCTCATGTAATTTTTCCCTTTCAACAGTTTTTCATCAACTTGTTGTCAACTGGCAGTGCCACAAACTATGTGGTTTGTTTTTAACTATGACGCAATTACAAGTAGACGGCAAACGCCAGACTTTCATGCATTCTTGTTTCTGAGATTCTGCACCTGATGAATCAGACTGTGATAATTGCGCCTCACTTAGTTTTGTTTTGCTTGGAATTGTTTTACCCACAGTAACATTGTGTTCGTCACAGTTTCTTCTGTCTGCTTTATATAACAAACCGCAGCCAAACGATTTACTGTGTGTTTAAATAATCATAAGCACTTCGAGTATCTAAGACACTCACTGCTGACTCTGGTTTGCTTGTGGAATCTAACTTCCAATTTCCCGTCCATATTTTAACTTTTCTATTCCACAATTAAAAAGCGCAAATACATCAGCACATAAATCTGTGATACAAATTCAACATGCGCGTGTCAGTTTGTGGCATTCGACCAGCTCAAGAGTGTCTGAGCTCCAAATTTTTTAGACCCAGGCTGTGATACGCTTCACCAAGAGATGTCCAGATGCCCAGTAGTATAATTGAGAACAGTTTATAAATAGAACCCATAAATTATGATTTTGTTTATAGAAAAAATATAAATAGTCCTAACGGCATCGTAACACAAGCCTCTTCATCTTTAATGGAAATGATTAAATGCACTTTTGGCTACACAGTCACCCTCTCATCTCGCCACAACTACTTATCCACCTTGTAGTGACAGGAAATTATTGAGTCGACTGATGATTTTCGTTTGGTCATGCCTGCTGTTATTCATAAGGATATCATTTGTTGTCAGTCTGCTAGGTTGAAACCAGCTTGTTTGCTCCAAAAAGAACCTTGACGTGCCATTTCCCATCATTTTCCCATTACATTAAAAGTTGAATCCTGAAGGCAAATAAGTAATCATATCTGTGAAATTATTTTCAGTAGACTTTTAATGGCATCCTTGGTTCCCAGGTATAAATGCAGTGACTATTCATTTCTTAAATAGCATGATGGAGCAAAAAGGGAGGCATAATTTTTATCTTCCATTTGAATACCCAGTGGCTTTTTCAGGCCTTTGTGTGTTTAGCCTTTGGCCGTGTCTCCACAGCGTCTGTCTCCCTGGGTGGGCCTGAGGAAAATCAACGTGTCATACTGGGGATGGGAGGACATGTCCCCCTTTACCAACAGCAGCCTGCGCTGGCTGCCCGGCGAGCCCAGTGACTCTGGTTTCTGTGCCTACCTGGAGGAGCCCCAGGTGTCAGGCCTGAGAGCCAATCCATGCACTGCCACTGCCCACGGCCTCATCTGCGAAAAAGCTACCGGTGAGAGACACCGTCCTGCATATGCTACATCAGTGTCATCTGTTTGGGAAGATTTTAAAATCATACCAAAAAAAAAAAAAATCATAATATTTTCCTATCATTTCCTCCTGCTCTGTCATTTCCTGTACAGGAAACCCCAATCAGAGTACTCGTCCATCCTGTAAGAAGCCTTGCTCGCTGCACACCAACTGTGCTAACTGTACCAGCCAGGCCATGGAGTGTATGTGGTGCGGCAGTGCACAGCGCTGTGTTGACTCCACTGCCTATGTCATCTCTTTTCCCTATGGCCAGTGTTTGGAGTGGCAGACTGGAGATTGTGTGGGTAAGTGTCTTTTACTGAGCTTAATCTAGATGAGGCTTCTTTTGAAGTCTATAGCCTGACATTAAGGTGGCTGGCACTAAGCTTTCCCAAATTGGCTTCTGTAAGCAGTCAATATTCATCAAAGGGAGAAAGAAGGTTAAGGAAGAAAAACAGCTTAAAGTGGAAGGTGTTTGTGTCGGAGGGAAAATGGTATTAGTTTCCTGTGATTGGCTTTGGAAGCTGCTTTTGGTTTGTAATGGCCAATTACTCTCGCATATAGTCGACCCAACTGTTAAATTTCCCTGCTGACCGGGATGCAGCTGGACTCTTTACCATTAGCTGGCTTTAAGTCATTCAAAAACAGTCATGCATCAAGACACAGTTTCAGAGATGGCCACAAACACTCTGTGTCTGAGAGCAGAGTGTAATGGGAGTGGCTGCACATACAGTAATGTAAAAATAAATGTTTGAACAGAACCTCCTGTTTGTTTAAAGTCCACTTGAACCCTGAAGGTGCTGTGGCAGTGCAACTCCTTGACGGGGCCTTTTGTGCTGCATAATTTATTACCCATAGTGCAGTTCTATTGTGAATACCAATGTATACGATGACTGTTTTTCTTCCATCGTGCACATTTAGTTTATAAGTTATTAATGGTATAGACCAAAGCCTTCCTTAAATGAATCTCAGAAATAAACTCAGAGCAGGAAGCAATCTTAAATGTGAAATGTACTACCTTTAGAATAAATTTGACTTCTATTAGATGAACAGATTCTTCATAACATAACAAAGTTCATAACATTAGTATTTATAAAGATAGATAGATTTAAATATACTATAAATTAAATACTCACTATTATGCAATCCCACTTAAAATTCTTTTTGCTGCCCTCTGCCCTTATTACAGTTTGCACAAAAAGGTTTCGTTTAGTCAAAAAGTAATGCACATGATAGCTGGTTACATTAGCTGTTCTCAGTCACGACAATCTCGTAAGCTGTGACTTGCTGCAGTTTATGGCATTGTTGTGACTCTAGATGTCCTCTTGCTCCAGGTGGCTAGCTGCCCTCGGCTGTCTCATTAAAGAGGAGGACGGGGCTGTATTTAGTTGAAGCAGTCCCATAGCTGTATGGCGTAACTTTTTTTTTTTTTTTTGAGGGGGGGGGGGGGGGGGGGGGTAAAGTTGCACAATGGTGACAGCTTTGCAAGGTCTTTATTACTATTGTTGGTCAACTGTAATGCACGTTAATTGCTAAAAAAAAAAATGGTACGTTTCAAACATGTTTTAGTCTGAAATATCTGATAAAGAACTCAGAACCATCAATGTGGAAGAAATTATCTATCCTACCTCAATTGCTAATGCCTTTGTTATTGCTAAACACGAACAAAACACAACTGCTTCCGTTGTTTTTCTGTTGATGATCACGTCCGAAAGTGAACAAGGGCACGCACAGAGGTGAAACCGTTAACAGTATTTTTCTTTGCACATTGGTAAGTTGATCAGAGAGCTCCTTTATCTGAAGGTCAGTGCAGCTGTTCAGGTCGATGCTGTTGTTGCTGCGTGATGTATGAATTATACCCGCAGTTGTGTCAGATCGTAAAAACATCTCTGATCAGTTTAGTGAGTAACAAATTTAGGGAGCCCAAGGGTACACTTGGAAATTCTTTTGTGTTGGCCGGTGCGAGGTAACACAGAAGCGTTTCAGTACTGTGTGGATATTTGTCTCGAGGAATTTTGTCCCTTTTGCGGCATGAAGGACACAGAAGGTTGTCCTATAAATTCTGTCTGTCTTCCCTTTCTGTTTGTTCTGTTTGACTTTGCTCCTTCACGTTCACTCTTAAAGTTTCAATCACCACTTTTGTCTTGAATTATCTCACCTACTTCAGTCCATCCCTCCTCATCAGCGCATAGTGTTGTGTGCTTTAAGCTGAGTGCACTGCATAAATGCACTTAAAACCACAGACTTTGGATAAAATACTCTTTAGCATCACTGTCTGCAGGGACACCTTGAAAGGGCAGACTATGTTCTATTTGTTGCTCTCAGTAGTCTGATTTTGCAGATCTGAGGTTGTAACTTGAGAGTTGCTAATAGTTGGTAGTAGTTTGCTGATTTCCGGTGGGAAATAACTCTTTATTTATTACTTTCATCTAATAATTTCTATCTCTCATGTAATTAATAATCCAAAAGACCTCTTCAGCGTCTGTGTAGCCATATCTTACCAGATCAAACACCCAAACCAGACCAAGCTGCATTTAGTTCAGACAGAATTTTAAACATGCATGTTCAAGTTGACTTTACCCTTTTTTCTCAGAGCATTTTCTTTGGTCCTTGATTTAATCTTTTATATTAAAACTGGCCTGTGTTCCCTGCATGCCAAACATATGCAGTTTCCAGTTTTTCAAATGTTTGGATTTACTTCCTTTCGTGCCATACACTACACAACGGTAAATTTATCTCTGGCTTTTTGGACTCTTGGTGGAGAAAAATTAGCAATTTGAATATGTTGCCTTCGGCTGTGGGAATTTAGTTTGGCCATTTTTCAAAATTTTCTGACAATTTATACAAAAAAGTGATTAATTGATACATTGAGAAAAATAATCATCAGTTTAACTGATTTTGAAAACTAATCATTAGTTCACAGCCCTAGCCTACAGACAGCTGTTAAAATTAGGGCAGCCCCTTGTTAATGGTTGATTAGTTGCTTTTATGGTGTTTTTTTATTGCAAATGAAGCCATTAGTATGTACTGCAAAGTAATCATACCGCCTCTCCATCACAATATTCACAAGCTGTGTGTTTGGTCTTAAAAAATTAGATTTCATCATATTTTAAGAGGCTGGCCTGGCTTGACAAAAACAGTAATACTCAAGAAACAATATGAGGATTTAAAAAAAAAAAAAAAAAAGAAAAAAAAAAGTTGAGATCAGTTCGGATAGAGTTACTATTGAAGCTGCGTTTGAAGATTATATTCTTTGCATATGTGTCTGCCAGTCCACATGGTGGCAGGGATACCTGTTGATCTGTTGGTTGCTGGGTGCATTGAGACATGATGAGACACAGAAAAAGCAGATTTTCTTTAAACTCATTTAGATGTTAAAATGGCCTTGGAAGCTTCCTTAAATAAATTCAGACTTGTCAGTACTGTCATGGGCAGCCTGTGCTCAGGAATACAGGTTCTATTTGCTCGGCTGGTGAAAGCTGTTAACACCGGACGAAAGCAGACTTATTCAGCTGTACAGACCCAGTCATAATCACACTCCAATTCGTGTTACAGCATCAGATTGAGATGTCCGTGTTCACACTTATCAATTAATCTGTCAAAATCCAATGTGGAAGATGTGGGTTTTTGTTTCTGTGGCAGATTTTGTGTTTCAACATGCTTTTGTGTTGTGGCAAGACAAAAGTCTTGATCCAGCGAGCTCCTTTCTCAGAGTGGTATGTTCCCGAGAAATGTGCCACTTACGTCCTGTCATCAAAACAAACTTAAATGGCCTTACTTTGTACTGATTGCTCTTGCGTTGTCATGGTTTCGCATCCATTAGCAGAATAGCTGGAGATTTTTTTTGACATAAACTGAGGTAAAAGCACTCAATGTTTGTCTCCTTAAAATAGTAGTGACATTTTCTCCCCTAAAGTGTCTGTCTGGCAGCCAAGTGGCAATGCTGAAACTTGTCAAGCAATTTAGTAGCCTAAAAGTTCATCCCCAAGCTGACAAAACACTATCACTCCCTTGGGTTTGAGTTTAGATCAAGGTGCCACTTCGCACATCACATTTAAGCCTTTCATCGAACTTTGCCCAAATCACAAACTTTTCACTGGCTCCGGTTTGCTGACACATTTTCTGTCTAATTCCATGGCTTCTTCCATTCTCCATCAAGTGTTTAATGCTCTACACTTGTTTCTTATCCGCTCTAAAATCTCAAATCTGTGGTCCTGGCAGCTCACTGGATAACTAGTTTGTGTCTCAATACAAGGAGCATTAATTCTTCTTAATCTGCAGGTCCTGTAGAGGCTAAGAAACGGCTCAAATCGTGTGTTAAAAAGGCTGAAATCATACAAAATAAAATCCTGAAAGCATGATTGTGAAAGTTTTTATTTATTTATTTATTTATTTATTTGCTGCAACATTGCACCTTTGCTGTTATAGCTGCTTAATTTTGTCCGCTGCTGTCGGTTTCAAGGTGACTTGTAAGTAAATGCTGAAATTAAAATAAAATAGCAAGCACAGAGTTTGACTCTTAGGATGTTACATCATTTTGGAACGGAGCCAACAAGGGCAGCAGCAATTGCTTAAAACACAAAACTTCTCTCTCTCTTCTGTCCCTTTAGCCCAGAACTGTTCCGGCCTGCAGACATGTTCCCAGTGCTTGGAGCAACCAGAGTGTGGCTGGTGTGGGGATCCCAGCAGCACGGGGAAGGGACTGTGCATGGAGGGTTCGTACCGGGGGCCCATGAAGAGAACGGCGAAGCAGGGCCAGCAGGGCCAGTCCCAGGACATGAGCCTGGAGCCCGGCAGCTGTCCCAAAGACAAGGGCTATGAGTGGGCCTTCATTCACTGCCCTGGTAAGGGATCCACTTCCTGTCCCTCTTACTGAAATGACAGCTCGTGTGTCATAAGTGTATCTATGTGAGAAGTTGTTATTGTCCATTGACTGTAATGTCTTAAGTTTAAAAAGATGTTCTTATCAAGGATTCCTGTTACAGTTTCCCAATGCAACCAATCCCTCCCTGCTGACTCTATGCAACCATATGCTAGTATGCCATTTAATACTTTCATCAAGCACCCATCCATGCAACCACATCATGCAAGATGATGATATACCCACAGCTAGTTGTAATTTGAGAATGTGCTCAGTGCTCTCAGTGGTATCAATAATGTGTAAAAACCTAGAGCAATATTTCATTTTGGAAGATTCATGTAATTCAGTCTAGAAGTCATATTTAAAGGGTTTTGCTGATATTTTACCTCATGTTGGTTTAAGTCTTTAGGCATGAAGCTCAGTGTCATTGATTTAGTTTCTATTTGTTGTTTCTTTTTCTTCTTTACAAAACATTATTTTCTATTTCCTAAGAAATGTGTTTACAAGAGGACATTTCCCATCCTAAGATCTGGGATGTCATGTTGATGCATAGCTTCACAGACAATAAATTGTTCAAGGCGCAAAAGGCAGTAAACGAGGCAGGAGGGCATTTTCACAGCACAAAGTTATAGTCATTGCCCTGCTGTTGTGCAGATTTCAGTGGTAGAGATGGAGCATTGTGTCTAACGTCAACGCTGGAATTAACTATAGCAATGTCTGAAGGCTCAATGATAAAATGGACATAAACAAGGCTAACTCATGATTCAGTCTTATATAAAGTTAACACTTCTTATTTTTATATCCTTTTCCAATTTGTAATTTCAAGAGGACACGTAGATGTAGGTTCATTAAAAGTTGAAGCCATTAAAATATTTTGAAAGGCCAGTCTGATTAGATAATAATTAATTACAATATGACGTCGCAGACACAAGCTATGGACAGCTCTAATGGATCTGTTGGTTTCCTGGAGAGCAATAACAACAACCCTAGCTGTAAGTTGGGTTGGGCTGTTGTCAAATCTTTTTCTGTTTATTAGCTACAGGGAGGATGATCAAAATGATTGTGCGACTTAGACACAAAATATTCAGAAATCACTCTGTGAAACGGGTGTCGACGTGACTGGAAGACAAATGAAGATTGTGACTGATGTTAGCAGAAATTCACCCATCTGGTCCCAAATCATCAAAAAAAAACAAAAAACAAAACCCATGTTAGGGCTACCTTGTGTTGCCCCCCAGTATAACCCACAATAAGGATATAGCACCTATAGTAGCCCTGATTTGCTCAGTGTGTCAAGATCTGAAATCTAATATTCATTTATTTGCTAAATATCTATTCTATCTAGAGGCAGTTGCAGAAAGTTAAAGCAGGAAAACTGACTCTGACCCTGCAGTTGAACCCCTCTCTGTTTCTCCCACAGCGTGCCAGTGTAATGGCCACAGCACGTGTGTGAACGGCAGTGTGTGCGAGCAGTGCCGTAACCTCACCACTGGCCCTCACTGCCAGACCTGCATGCCTGGTTACCATGGGGACCCGACCAATGGCGGCAAATGCCAGGGTGAGTGCCGCATCGCGACAGAAATTACTCATTCCAAACGCATTAGACTTAATGGGTTTACTTGCTGTTGTTTTTGGTGAAGTAGTCAAAGGATGTATTTCAACCCCAAACCTCTTTAACCCATTTCCCCAATCATCTGTATACATTTCATTCAAATTAACAAGAGGATTAACAAGTTTAAACAAATACCAACTCAAATTACCCCCTCTATTTTCCTTTATTTTGCACTAGACCTGCTGAGAGTAAATGATAATTAAGCTTTTTAGAAGAAAATCCTCTACTTATTGAATTGTAATTAGTGTGTTGCATGATAAACCTACACCAATACAGCATCATAACCAACAGAGGGCGCTATTGTGTATTGATTAAAACCAGTCTTGTTTGATTAATGAAAATATGACTCAATAACCAAAGGTAAAATAGATGTCTCATCTCCGCTGGTTCTTTTTTTTTTTTGGTTGCACGAGTCAATGGCAGTGAAATGTCAAGGTTAACCGTGTTTTCCTGACACTGGAGTGAGTGTAGCGGCGGATGTGGCACACTGTGGGAACTGCAGGTGAAGCTCAAGGTCAAATACTCACCTCTCGTGTTACTGTGGTTTTTCACCCATAAGGCACAGCTTTGTCAATAAAAGAAACATGTACACGTCATGCATCTTGATTTTTGGAGTAAGGGATATACACACGAGCAGGAATGTACACACAGCTGGGTGAGGAAACATCGGCAGATTTTCAGGGTGTGGTATTCAGGTTTTTCATCTTTGAATATAAAAATAATTTGACTGAGTTTTTGAATGGCAGATGAAGTAGATTTTTTTTTTTTTATCCACATCTCCAGCTCAATGCAGTGTAAATTTTTCTCGAGTGACTGCAACCCATAATTTATACAGCATCCCTGTTTTCAAAGCAAAAAAGCACATAATACTCCCTGAATATAATGTGGAGAAGGGGAGTCAGTTCAGCATAAGGATGGACATTAAGACCAATATAAAATGACTGTGTATTTGATAACTGTCTTTCTATGAAATTAATCGCAGATTGACTGGAGAATGGTAATCCAGCTTTGTTGTCAAGAGATTTACCCACACTCCTGCCTTATTAGACATGAATAGCATTCCTGGGAAGTTACACGTAGGGTATTGAATTGTCAGACATGCGAGACACACACACACACACACACACACACACACACACACACACACTCAACCCTCAAACACACACGTTAAGCTATAGCCATAACGTGTAAAGTGAAACTATACAGGTGAGGGGAATGTTCTACTCAGCGCAGGGATGAAATGACTCAAACTCATTTTCTTCCTTAAGAACACGCAAATATTTCCGAGGGGATTCGTATCATAATCCCGGTTAGTTTGGGCGTTTTAACAAAATCTATCTGGTGTAACTTACATGTAGTAAATTGAATCCCTGTAGCACCGGCTGTCAATAACAAGACGTGCAGGAGAGAGTGCTAAGATGCACATTTAAAAGCAGTCCTGTTACCTGAAATATTCATATATACCATTTTGGGAAATGTTCTAAGAACGGGGAAGGAGAAGGAACTGTAATAAAGCTTGTCAGTGCTTTAAAGTGCAGCAAACTGAGAGGAGTAGGCTGGCTTGGGGAGAAAGTGAGGGACAAACAACTGTTGTGGCAAAGATGGTGAGGTGTGTTTTTGCCCTCCGGACACCCTTAATGCACAGTTTTAGACTGATCATGTGCTTGTACCCAAACCTAACGAAATTTAGCTATGTGTAATGCTAATCAGTGATGTCTCTGTCCCTCTGTTCTCTCTCTCGCATGCTCTGCATCCCTCCCCCATCTTCTACTCCATCTGTGTTTCTCTACATCGTCCAGCCTGTAAGTGTAATGGTCATGCAAGTGTGTGCCAGGTGTTAACTGGCAAATGCTTCTGCACAACCAAGGGAATCAAAGGAGACCAGTGCCAGCTGTGAGTACTCGACCATATGCTCTCTCACACACACACACACACACACACACACACACACACACACACACACACACACAACCACACCTACAAACACGAGAAAACAGAAGTAGCTTGTCGTGTTTCGATGTTGTTTCACATACAGAAAACAAAACAGTTGAAGTACATTTTCAAATCAATTAAAATGACACCATTTTATGATTTATGATTTCCACAATGTGGTTATGAACATAGATTTCTTACCAGCGAGAGCCACTCTGTTCCTTCTCCTGTGGAGACTTGGATGTTGTAATGATGAAAAAGAGAAACTATCAGTTGACATTACAGGCCAGAAACTCCACCTCCAGGATGATTTCCTGCTGACTCTGTGGATTCTCTCCGTGTAGGAGGACCAATCTCCACTTAGCTCCCTGCTTTCCCAGTTGTAAGCAGAATGGACACTGGTGTTTTTAATACCCCTAATGCAGGAAGAGGTGTGGAGGGGTCACTGGCAACCATGAGTGCAAATACAGTACACCCCCACACACCACGACATGGTTTTGCCTCCTTCTCTTTGTCTCTAAAATCACATATCCTCAGAATATCTCGAACACTGTGTGCTCAGGTTTTGTCATCTCTTGCTCAGGTTCACATTTCACAGTCACACATTTGCAGCCTTTTAACAAAATATAATTTAAAATTTTATTGTCCGATTTTAATCAAATCATACCGATTCAGTCGAAATATCATTGCAAAAATATCTCTGCAATAGCAAAAATAACTTACAATGGTCAGGATAACCTCAAAGCTATTTAAAAGATTTTAAATTGTGGATTGTTTGCATCAATGTTTAGTAGCTAACAGTGTTTTTCTTCCTTGTCTTTGTTTCTACGTTATCCCCACCAACTGTCAATGAGTGGAAAAGCGTTAAACTGTCAGGAGTCTAAATCGCCTACATACGCGCTTGCACGTATGTGCGCTTTCATGCCCATGCAAAACGAAACAGGGACACTCATAAAAACATTACTCTATAGCGCTACTAGTCGTCAAAAACCTACATTTGATTTTCCGGTTTTAATCTCAAACATAGTTGTGGTTCTCTACTTCCTGTTTTTTTATAATCACTTTTTAAATAGTGTTTTTGTAAAAACCCAACTGCACAGCTTTTGAAAATTGATTTTAATAAGGGACAGAGCAAGTCATGAAGGGCAGGTAATAGAATAAAGTAACAAGTAAATGTGAAAAATAACAGTATGATTTGCCAACACTGTTCAGATTGTTAAGTTGGCAAGATAAATGGTTTTTATTGTCCCAGGGGGAAATGTGTTCTCAAAGCCATCACAGGTCTCACATGGAAAACACAGAGATACAATATACACATATTACATGTGCTCGCATGTGGATAATCATGTTAGAGGCATCATGCTCTGTATGTAAACCATGCGTTTACATTTGCTGGTGTGCAGAAGTAAATCATTAGTGAAAAAAAAATATAAAAAAAATATATTGACATTAAATTACAAACTGACAAAATCTGTGACATTTTTCTGTAATTACATATAATGTTGCCCAGTATCTGTTTTTTTTTTTTTTTACTTTAATCAGAGAAAGAATAAATTCTTGTTACACACTGTGTTAGCAGCAGTTTTTTTTATTGGAGGGAGCAGAACAAAAACTTGGTACTTCTGCACAACCACCATTTTGGAACAGACAAAGACAGTGCATCACCTGCCGGGACTTAGCATTCACAATATGCAATGAAACTCATTGAGTGAAACTGCTCAGAATAAGACCTCCTCCAAAAAAAAAAAAAAAAAAAACTCTACTTCCCGTTGACTTTGACAATAAGTAAACAACACTTGAGACGGATGACAAAACGTCACATTAATTTCTGCTGCCAGATGGAAAGCAGAAAGCAGAGCAACACCCAGATAGCAGGTGGCTAACAGTTGATTCAAACGACTCATTTTCCACCCTACAAAACCAGAGCGGGGGCACCAGCAGGGCCAATCATCATCAGCCATTTAAAGGGAGGGGGCTGTTGCCGATACAGCTCTGGAGCCAGCTTTGGGAAGTTTCCGGCAACGCATTACTGATTATCATCTTAAGATTTAGCCAGCAACATAAACCATCAGAATATGTTGTTAATTTACACACTCTAATTAGATTAGTGTTGTCTTCATCAGCAACCATTATTTTAGTGGTATCTTTAAACTCAAAATCAAGATACTTTTCACATTCAAACATGTTGGAGTAATCAAGTAATCACTTTTTTCCAAGTGTAATCTAATTTGTGTGTATGTACTGACTAACAGTTTAGGGTGGGGTGTTTGCTGTTCTCTTTTTGTAATGTAATTTCTGGTATCTCATTACATGTAATCAGTGTCTCCCCCAGCCCCTGTCAGCCACTCATTTGCACCATCCCCAGCAATAACCCCTAAACAAAGACCTCTGCACAAGGGCGCTCTGTCTGCTTCACGCACTGTACACAAAAGTACACACATGTTGGCTTTCACACACACATGCACCACTGCCATTAGGACCTCTGAATAATAGCCGTGGTAATGAAGTGAAGGGTGCATCAGTGCAGAATAGAATTGTTTTTCAAAACAATTGATGAGGTCCACGCTGCGTTACAGTGATGAGTCAAACAAGAGCAGTGAGGGAAATATTTCTTATTATAGTGCTCATTTGTATACATACATTATTCAGAATTCTTTATTGTGCTCAGGGTTACGGGGGTTAGCTCTGAGAGCATGTGCGAGCGCGCCTGCTCCAGCCTTCATATGTGTGAAGGACATTGTATAGTTTCATAGCAAATTTCTCCTCCTCGTGTGTGTGTGTGTTTGTGTGCGTTTGTGTGTGTGTGTTTTGCCTGTTAAATCACGGTGTGTGCACAAGCGGAGACAAAGGCTCAAGTTGAGTGTTGATCAAATTAAGATACAGCGCAGGGGTATTGCCTGGAGTTCAGATGAGTGCACACATGCATGTAGGTGTAGATTAAATTAAGATACAGGCTAAAGGAGTTGCATTATACACTTCATGATGAGCGTGTGGGTACGTGTGTGTTTTTAACTTCTGTAAATGCCAGGCGGCTGAAACACCCCAGGAGTGATGTTCTATAAGGTTCAAAAGCCCGTGGCGGCGTTTGTCCTCCGTTCCTTTGTACTGTGGTAAAAGAGCCTGTCCTCCCCCCTGTTTAACCTTAACAGTGAGAGCAGTGGAGCTGGCTCTTCCCCAGCTCATTGTCCTCCACACGTTAGATTGATGCTTGTCCTTCAGGATTTGCTTAGATGTAGCATCAAAATCCTTTTTGATCAGGTTAGTTAATATTGTCAAAGCATGCTTTTACTGTGTATGTATTTGGAAGTAGTGAGCAGCTCCAGTAAAACAGCTATTGTTGACACGGCAATATAAACAATATATAACCATTAGAACTGCAGTATTAAACATTTGTAATCCACTCATTGTAACATATTAACTATAAGCTCAAGTTACGGTTTTACACCTCTGGTGATATTTAAAGTGTTGAAACACATCAGATGTGTTACCGCCACCCTCATCTGACGGACATGTTTTTCTATAGTACCTTCACTGGTGAGCCCGTCTGTCTCGTGAATCCAGACTACTGCAAAAACAACCAATGATGCATTATTTTTAGAAGCACAGTCACCCCCCCCATCCCCCAGTGTAACATCACTAGCTGCCACCTCCTCCTCAGTGGCGTCCGTGTCTCCTCCGTTTCCTTCCTTCGCCCAGTGTCCTCTCTGACTCCTCGACAAGTTTCTAACAAGTTCAGTTGTTTGTCTTTGAGATAAAATGGCTGTGAAACATAATCTAATGTTCAGATTTTTTGTTTGGTTTTGCACTTGTAGTGCACATGTGTGATTTTACTGGTTCACCTGTTTATCAGATGAAGTACAGCAGAATGATGATCAACCAGTTCAAAGTGAATTGTAGACAGTTAAAATGCATAAAAGGCAGAGAGACAGAGCTGAGAGATGCATTAAAAAGGAGATGAAGAGCACCGCTCTCCAATGAATGCTGCCATATGTTCTTCCTCATTACAGGCCTTTGGAAAGCCATGAGCCTGATAAAACACACTCATGCGTGCACACACAGTCAATGTTAACAAATTATTTTGTTTGGCAGCACTTCATTTAAAAGTCAGACCATTTTGGCTGTTATGCCACAGTATCACTGATGTGTGAAAATTGTGTGTGCTGATGAACTGCGGTGGTTTGAGCAGACTGCATGACCTGACAGTACCTAAGAAACCCATTGATATCTCTCTGTTTAACAGGTGCACATGAAAAACAAATCGCAGGGAGTTACTTTAGAGATGTATTAATCCAACTATTAAAATAACTTTTTTAAATACAAAACCTTTTTTTTGAGCATGGATGGAAAATCTGAGTCTGTTTTTTGTATTTGCCATTTGGCTTTAAAATTTGTAAACAACAATGGAACCTTGTCATTGTCAAGTTTTCATTCAGTGCTTTTTGTAGTTGAAGTAGTTTTTATTTTTGTTTAACTTTAGTTGTTTTGGAACATTCATTTTTTTATTTATTTTTTTTTTTATTTCAGTTTTCCTAGGTTTATGTTTAGTTGTCAGTGTAATTTTTGTTAATGATTTTAAGATATTCCTTATTTACTTGAACTCCGCTCCAGGACAGAGTTGTCCTTAATCTGGCACAATCGCTTTTCCAGTCAGAGGTAAACAAGTCATGTTCTCTGATTATCAAGCCTGAATCCTGAAAACATTTTTTTTTACTGTCTAAGGATTCAACTTGATTGGTGATTATTCTTGATTTGGCTGTCACATCTCAATTTAGGATTATATTTCTTTATAAATTGTTTAGTTTGCTCTAAGGACTTTAAGGGATTAAATTTAGTACATTACTTTTAGTTGCCTGTGCTCTGCCATCAGGTGGTACGTAAAGTTTTTTGCACGTCACTGTGTTGCTTCGATAAACAAAACTTGAAAAAAAAAAAAAAAAAAAAAAGTCTAATTAACTTTTACAAACTATCAGATTATTTCCTCTTTGTCAGGAGTAAGAGACTTGATGAGGCGCCAACAGCAGGAGCTAATGCGCTGGCACTTGGCATCCTCTGCTCCTGATAAGAGGCATTCTTGCTCTCAATCTGTTAGCACTCGTCTTCATCTTGTTCTCTCCTCTCTGTTTTCCTCACTGCAGATGTGACTCAGAAAACCGTTACCTTGGCAATCCACTCAGAGGAACCTGTTACTGTGAGTAATTCTCCACTGGACAGCTCATATTCGCTTGTGCGCACACACATGCACACACACACACACACGCACGCACTGCCTTGATTATTCTTGGCTATTCTCTCTCTGCTTTTCTTTCTCTCCTTCTCCGCTTCTCCGCTTCCACTCTTCCGCTCAGGGCAGATGGAGCATTTTAGCACTTTGGCACCAGGGGCGCTTGTTCGGTGACAGAATGACTTGTCGTGAAAATGTCAAGTGCATCAGAAGGAGTGAGTGATTGAGCTAATCAAGGAGACGGAGGAGTAAAAAACTCTCCACTTGTCTGCTCACTCACTCAATCACCCACCTACTCATTCATTCAATTGGAAAGTTGACTAAATGGTAGTTTAAGTAAAAGGAAAAACCTAGCAAGTTGAATGATGCAAAAAGCTGCATTATGAAATGTGGGGGAAAAAAAGGGGGAAAAAAAAATTACATGAAGTTGACAGCCAGTGCCGAGTGGTCGCACATTTGTGCCTGTACTCCTGTCTCCACCGTACATGCTGGTGTTTGTGCTTGGAGTGTTTATTTGCATGATCTGGTGTCCTTCACGGTGCTGCAGTACTTAGTGATTTGTTATCTGCCTTTCAACACTCTGCTACTGACAACAGAGCCTCTGCCAAGGTTTTGTCCCTTTTTTTTTGAAATGCCATAGCCTGACACCAGGCTCAATGAGAGAAAAAAGACAGGAAACTAAAAGCCTGGAGCTCATTTTAACCTCTGCACACTGCTGGGACTTTCTCTTGAGCTCTGTCACGCACTTTTGTGAACATGACAGTCGTCACACTACCTAAAAGGCCACTGACCATGGATTAACATGCTGCACTCATTGTGACGTTATCCACTACTGTTTGATCTCACTTCTATTGTCTTCCAAGAGTTTTGTACACTTAAAACAAAATGACTTGAAGAAACAATCCCAAATATATATTTCAATCTTAATATATTTGTATATAGATACTTACTAACTTTTGCATATCATTTGGGGAAAAAAGTGAATTCACTTGTGACAGTCTACTTTTTAATTAATAATGAAATACTTAATTAATGGCTGCAGGGGAATCTTTTCAGCAGGCTGAATCGATTTCACTGGTCTCCATCGGTCTGATTACTGCTTTGGAGTTTCTTCTGATCACATAGCATACATCTCTTTGTTTTTATTCTGCCACAGTTGTCTCTAGCAGTGCGAGCCACAGCTGGCAGCTCAGATTGTGTGTATTCCTCAGAAAGCTGTTGCCCTTTGTGATGTAAGATACATTGTCGAATGTTGAGACTTTTCTTTCTCGTCTGATTTTTTTTTTTTAAATAGATAATCTCCTGATCGACTACCAGTTCACCTTCAGTCTCATCCAGGAAGATGACAATCACTACACTGCCATCAACTTTATGGCCTCACCTGAGCAGGTAAATATTTCAGAAATCAAAGCTCTCAGTTTGGTAATGGAGGCAGCGACACTATAAATTCCCCCACCCCACCCCCTTTTCTTTTAGATTTAAAGTCAATGATCACTGACTGGTCAATTTTCTGTCAAGATGCTACAAAGTTAGACTATTAACTTATTTTTAACTACATTAATGTTGTGGTGTTTTTTGTTTTTTTTCCCATCTAAAGGCAAACAAGAACTTGGACATGTCCATTAATGCATCCAACAATTTCAACCTCAACATCACCTGGTCGGTGGGATCAACAGGTACTTTTAGTTGATTTTACAGTTGTAATTGATGTAATGTAGAAATGTCAGAGTCAAGTCAGAAGGTTTCAGATTTGTAAAATTGTGGATCTCGTTCAGGGTGAAATCATGTTTGGAACAATCATACAAAAAATACCCACAGTACTTCTTGGCATTGGACAGTCAGCGAAGCAGATATTCAAAATCTCAGAGGATGTTCAGACCCGCCATCCCACGGCACAATTTGCCACTCCCACACAAAATGACATGCACCCAATTTAGCCCAAGCATCATTAAGAAGTCATTTTCATCCACACAGGGTGATTTCTGCAGGCAGGTCAAACACAGACTCAAGATAATTAGATATATTTATTGTCATCTCAATGGCAAAATGGCAAATTTAATCACATACTTCCTACTTTCGTCCAAGCTTTAGAAATTTTGTTTGTAATTTAAAATCTTTTTTGTTTGTTATTAAAGTAATCATTTACTCAGTAGGTATAACAGATATAACTGGAACAATAATGCACCCACTCTGGGAAGTGAGTACTGTGTCACTGTTGAGTGGATATTATAGGTCCCCTGAGGAAAGACACCCAAGGACACTGCAGTTGTCCGGTGCCACTGTTTATCTCATGCCCTCCCTTCCTCTCAAGTCATCTGCCACTTTCTCCATCCCCACAACACTGACATTTTCCAACCACTAAAGCATGTTAACCTCCTCTGCTCCTCGTCGCCACCTTAACCTTTTCGGTGCACCGTCATTAATATTTGAAGCCGGGTCCCCTGTGCCCGCAAAAGATATTGTGTCTCAGAAGGAGCGGGAGCCTCTGCACAATCGACAAGAGCGTGAAACGCCTTTGGGTGGGGGGAAGGGGGTGAGGGTGTGGGGCGGGGGGTGATTTCAATTAAGATAAACGTGCTCACGTAGCCACACTCAAGCTGTCATTTTCAGTTCTTTTGTTTCAGAGTTGTGGGTTAGAATGTCAATGTTGAGGACCCACTGACATGAGGAAGAAAAAGAAATGACTTGAAACATTAAGAGAGATGGAAAATAGACTTTTCTTCTTTAATGGGCTTTGCTTGGAATTGCACTCGTTTTTATTTCAGGATGGGTTATTATGAATTGTATATTAACAACGACGCTCTCTAAAGTTTGCTCTTAAATTTGACTGTATTGAATTTTATTGAGAGAAAATTCCATCATCCTCTCTTGAAATCTTGTCATCACATATAACGGGTATTGCACTTTTTAACTAACTGTCAGTTCTGGGCCGTCGCAGTATTCACCAAGAAATTAAATAAATACTGAACATAAATGGACCCAAACAAGCACTATAATAAACAGTTGATCTTTGCAGAGATTTGTTGCCCTTATGCAGTCTGCATCTGCCCCGAGGTCATAAAATGCTAAATTCTAGGTGTCAAATATACTAAATGCATTAGCTGATAGTGGTCATATGAATTCAAATGATGAATATGTGCTAGAATGACTTAGCCATGACCTTTGAAAAGCAGCATTTCAGTTCCTCTTTTAAGCTGTGATTTTCTCCCACGTCTGTGTCCATTTAACAATAAAATATGGACGCCATGTATAATTACACAATAAAGCTCCACTCTGGTTTAGGTCAACCAAAAAGATATAATGCACTTCAGACATAATAATAATTGGTCATGAGAGCTTTTCTGTTGTCCTAAATGGCTTGATAAACCCATTAATGGATTCATAATAATGTGTTGCAGCCGCTCCTGCGTCATCTCTGTATGTAGGTGAGCTCAGTGAGCAGCAAATAGCAGTGTGCTGAACATGAACTCTGTGCCCCAACAGCTGGAACCATCTCGGGAGAGGAGGTGCCCATCGTGTCCAAAACTAACATCAAGGAATACAGAGACAGTTTCTCCTGCGAGAAGTTCACCTTCAGAAGCAACCCTAACATTACCTTTTATGTCTACGTCAGTAACTTCTCATGGCCCATCAAGATCCAGGTAAGGACTGTGCTTGTGACTGTGTTATCCGACTCGCATGAAGCAGATAACACAGCGATCTAATCCTTTCCCTCTCAAGTGTAATGTTTTTCCAGATTTCTCCCTACATGTACAGTATGTGTGCAGTCATCTAAAAAGATCCCATTTATGAACAATAGGTCCCAGTCCTACATTCATAGAGAGCAGCAGCAGCCTTCTTTGCGGATGCAGAGCTCCGCTGTTGCTCAGGGTGATTTCAAGTGCACTTTATTCTAATTACAGGTTTAATGGCTCATGGTTAGCGTGCATAGGTGCACACCTGTTTTTAAGTGGGCACTCTTTAACCTTTTCTAGACCTTCCTCTGAATAGAGGAGGTGGAAGCTTTGATGTGGTGGACAGGGCGGTAATATAATACTATGAAAAATAAATGACTGGTAAAATGGTTAGTTTTTTAGGTTTGCCGGAAAACAACAATTAAGCTGATGTCAAAAAATCCCACGGTTTAGTCTTGCAGGAAGTGAAATCAAATGGGACTAGAGGCCACATAGCACTAATTTGACAGACTGGTACAAAATGACAGACTAGGAGTTATGTGCAGTGATTTAATAGTAATGGAAACATAGAGGTTAAGGGAGAACAGCAGGCCGCGACTCTTTCAGATGTAGGCAGGTCTATTTGACCTGTGAGTTTCACAAAGCAAATTTGATCTGTACTCATTCTCTCTCCAATGTTGACTGATAACTATAACTGGCTGCAACTAAGTAAACTTCACTTTAGTTTTTTTTTCTATTCATTCAAAAGTTAAATGATGATGAATGTCTGGAACATTTAGGATGTGAATTTTAGCTCTTTAACTTTGACAAATTCTTTTGGATACGCTCCAGACTACATTTGAATCCAATCAGTCTCTCTGTCTGGTAATGTAAGGTAGATTAAATCTGAAATAATGGTTACACTAAGTGTTCTAGATATTTGATATTTCATGAAACATTTGTCCAAAGTAATGCACTTACTCACTTTAATTCACACCATATTCCTGCAGTTTTAGTTCTTAAAAACAAACGGCGTTGATTTGTATTATTGACATATGCATGTTCCGCCGGTGCTCCCTGTGCATTCAGTCTGCAACAGTCCTATTTGTAAAACTGTACGTTTAAGCGGGAAGCAAAAGCTTTGACTAAGAAATGTGATAGATACATTTGTCATTTCTAACAATAGCACACAATCCCCTTTTTGCTAATTGGCCCACTCCCATATATTGATCTTCATATTTGTTCTGTTCCTCCCTTTCACATGGTAGATGAGTCGACCACTGTGGGGTAATAATGTCTTAGGGGTCAGTCCATCTGTGGAGGTGGCCCGGTAATAGTTTTCTATTAAGTTTGCTGGCCAGCAGTCACTTATTTATTATGGACTGCCCTGAGCCGTTAAAGCAAACAGCCTCTGTAACAGGATCAGCTCTCTGTTTCCTTGCTTGCCTGCATGATGCAAGAGAGAAAGCATAGACATGGATGAGATAAAGCAGAATTTGAGAATGCACTTATGAGCCTCTTTGTTTAATGTACAAACACAAAGCCTGTAAATGTGGATAAAGATAGTAAGGAGCAGTGTGACATCATCATCGTTATCCAAGAAACTCAATGTAATAAAAGTCGTAATAGAGGAACATTCTCAAATGAAGCCATTGATCGGATGATATCGACAAATTGAAATTAAATTGACCTCAAACGTATTTCTTTGACCCCATCCTATGTGAACAGCAGGAGTGTCAGCACTAAATAGAACGGTTCCACATATTTAAAAGGCAGCAAAACATCTGTGCTCTGTGTGCTTTTGAGTCATGTTAGCCATGTCAGCGAGCATTTCATTTCAGATCAGTGATTCTCAGTCTCTGCTCAAGAAAGTCAATGGTGGCAGAAGTTTGTGAAGGCGATGGAGTTATCAATAAAGATCAGTCCAATGGAGACTGCATAACCTTAAACATGCACTGTCATGTCATGTTAAATCAATATTCTGTGTAGCTTGTCAATGACACATCATTCAGGAATACATAAGCAGGAAGGTATTCCTCTTATGTATTCCTGAATGATGTGTGATGAATGATTCTGCCCTGTGATGGGCTGAATCTCCACCATTTAAATCTGCGCCTCATCAGCATTCAAAGCAACAAAGAATGATGCAAATAATCCACCTCCAGAAGCACAGTTTGTGCCCTATTATCCAACCCTACGTGATATCAACCAGAGGAGACTCGATACCGCCGCGGATGACGTCGTGTTTGTGTGTCTAAATGCTTTCAGGGCTGAATTGCCTTCAAAGCATCTACAGTAGATAATGACGTGTCACTATGATGTGGCCTATCGGATATGATTTAGCTACGGGGAGTGTGTGTAATCCCTCGTTTAATGAAGGTAAAACATGCCCTGTTGCATTTTAGACATATAGTCTGACACATACAGACTCACACACTGTACATCAGCTGTACACGTAAGAGATACTCTGTATGTTGCTCACCTCAACAACAAGTTCACCTGTGGTCCCTTCCCATTGAAGCTCAATGGAAGTGTGTAGTTTGATTAAAAAAAAAAAACTTTGATAAATGAATTTTTGATTTTAGCTATTGTTTTTATATTTGCAACAGGGGCTATAGAAAATAATTTATTCAAAATCTAAAGGAATCAGTTTTTTTTTTTTTTTTTTTATCTCTGGCTTCAGGTTTATATAGAAAATACTGTCTCAGCTTTAGAATAAGAAAGATACCCTTGGGTCAACTCATAATTCCAGATCATATTGTTTTCCAAAGGTTTTCAAAAGCCATTCTGTGTTGGTTTTCTATTGTTTACGAACAGAAAGCTTTCTGCCACGGTTTTCCCTTTCCTGTTTCACTGCCTTCAAACCGTTTTTCTTTTTTTCACCGGCAGAAGCTCTAATGGAAGATCCTCCGGAGAATCTTGTCGGTGACCTTTTAGCAGGTCCACTTTGCTCTTAATGTAGACTTGACCCGTCGACAGCGTATCATGTTAACCCTGTCACAGTGTCACAGAGCTCAGTCAGAACGAAGTGAAAGTTCACCCAGCTGAGCGTTTTCCTCCTTGAAATTAAATGATTGTTAATACCGGATTTATTATTTTATGCTGTAAAAGCCTCACTTGTTCATATCATGCTGTGTTTTGTTACATTTAAATCTGACTGTAAGTCATTCTCCTCTTTCTCTCAAACAGATTGCCTTCTCCCAACACAACAGCATCATGGACCTTGTCCAATTCTTTGTGACATTTTTCAGGTAAGTCAGTGAAAAATATTTATACAACTGAGATATACACACTTAGGACAGCTCAAACAAACGAATAAGTGTTCAGCAGTCAAGAAGTATTATCCCGACTTTGAGCCAGCACCTCTTCCGTCTCCACTCGGGTCTCTCGGGGCTTATTGAGTTACTTACTTGAGCCTGTTGGACCAGTTCTGCTAACCAGAGTACATGTAAATGCTTCTTGTGTCTTACAGGCAGTGATTTCCTTTTCTTTTTTTTTTATTTTCAAGTGGCAAATGAACTGCCAGTAACCGTTTAAATAGGTGCACATTGCTTTGCAAATACCATCTAAAGAGAAGGCGTGGGCGATCAAGATATGAGGGCTCTTAATGATTTTTTTTTCATCCTGAGAGCAGTGATGGAAATCTTTTCTCATTGAAATGTTTAAAATGAGTCACTTGAGTTGTCTCAGTCTGAGGAAATTAAGAGGATGTGAGTATAATTGCAAAATTTCTGCCTTAAGTTGGATATTGGCTATACTTGAAAAGCTTCAAAAGGTCGCCAACCCTCTGAAAGGAGCTGTCTCACAAAGCTGTAGGTTGTGTAGTCATGCCTGCTGCGCTGTTGTAAGCATCTCTGGTCCATAGCACAGTGTCTTGGGCTGCAGGTTGGGCCTTATTTCTAAATATTATACAATATGAAAACATACATAAAGTATTATATTTAAATAAGTCCTTACTCTCACATTAAAAAGAAATAACAAAATAAATGAGAAATTAACAATTTAGCATCATAATAATCGCTACAGTGCCATAACCCAAAGTGCTATTCATGCAACCAGCTGTAAAGTGAATAATGAATAAGGCTTTTTGCATTAATAGCACCGTTTGAAGCAGCAGTGTTTATATACAATTCTAAAAGAGTTAACGTTTAAGGAAAACCAAACTGAACAAACCAGCAGTGAGCCATTTTTTTTTTCTTGTTTCCCTCTCTGTGAGTTGTTTTTAATCAGTCTGTGGCAGAGACAATAATTTTCATACCTAACTCTGACATAAGCCATGGTGCTGTGTGTATCTGTGTATCTGTGTGGGTTCATCTCATTTCAAGGTGTGCTGCCCAGAGTAGCTGATGGACTAACATATTATCTGTGTAGGTGTCAGGGAGGGAATTGAAGATAGTCTTTGCCCAAGGCACCTGCCCATCATTGCCCAGTCCACAATAACTCTCCCGAGAAGCTGTCACACAATTGGTTATCGTTTACCTCCATCTGATCAAATTACAGTTGAATAGCCAAATTCAGGAATTCTTGGAAGGATTGGGGAGAAGGATGGAGCTTATTTTATCTAAAATGTGTGAGACAGCTGCTTGTATCTGTTGCACAGGAAACCATTTTGTACAGGGTCACAACACGGGCACAGGACAGAACACAAGACAAAGTTTTTGTTTTTCTCTCAAATTGTTTGAATGATATTCGCAAGACATTGCTCCCTTTAGTATATTTGATTTAATACTTGCTAAATCCAAAGGAAATGAATCCTATCTTTCCGTAACACACCTCATATCTTTTTCTTTTTGCCTGCCTAATTTTGTCCATCTGTTACCATTAGTATGCGTTGTATTTTTTTTGCTTGGTTCTTTTGTTTTTTTCCATTGTCATGCAGGTTATACAAATGTTATGTCTTTTGTCTGCATCCTTGTTGTCCAGTTCCCACCGACCCATAAACCCTGGCCCTGTGTGCAGTGTGTGTGTGTGCGCACGCGTGCACATCTGCGTGTGTGTGGGAGGTTTGAGGAGGGATGAACCTGCAGGAAACATAATCAGCCTGATGACAAAATGTCAAATCACCCCACAGGGTCTCTAGACCTCCTTGTATGAGAGAAAGAGAGAGGGAGAGAGGGAGGGTGAATGAAGAAATGACGGCATGACTGGAAACAGGCTCTGTTTTCTCTTTTGAGCTTGTTAGAATATCAGTTCACCTTTTTTCCCCACAAGCTTTTCAGACACCAAGTGTTTCTCCTCATCTCCATGTTGCTTCTTCATCTTAGTGACTTCAAAAACAATATTTAATTGCAATCTAGTTAGATTATGATTGTTTCATGCGTTCTGATTAGATGCTGTAGAAACTCTCTAATTGGAAACTATGCTATACTTGCACACCCTAACCCCAGGGTCTCATTTATACTAATGAACAAAATCAGCTTCATTCTAGTCACATATTCAGTCACATTCCAGTCATATATATATATATATATATATATATATATGTATATATATATGTGTATGTATATATATATATATGTATATATATGTATATATATATATACATATATATATATGTATATGTATATATATATACATATATACATATATATATATACATATATATTTGTGTGTGTGTGTGCATAGACATATTAGTTTCACTATGTGTTATGTGCAAGCATAGGCTTTTGGGAGTCATCCATGCATACTTTATTTATTTATCTCCAGGTTTATTCATAGAATTGTCAGGCAAGCTTAAACTGAACTCTTATATATAAAATGTATAATTATTTTTTCCATTTACACGTCTCAATACTTCAAATAGGTTCAGGCTTCTATTTCACAATAAAACCTTATAATAATCGTGTTATTTCTTATGTAGCATCTTTAGGATGATTTTTGCAGAGCTTCTTGGAACATGTTTCCTTCTTTTGCACAGCCTAAAAAATCAGCTACAGATATTATTGTTTTACCTGGTTGTAACTATAGCCTTCTGATCACAAAAATAAGCATGTAATTAAAAAGAAAAAAAAGCTGTGTTGAGTTCAGTTTCCTTTCTGATGATTTTCTCATGTGCTACACATTATCACAGAAGGACACATTCGGCTGTCTGTTATTGAAAATGCACAATAATAATAATGTAGGAGCTTGGAAAGAACAGTGGGACTTGTCTGAGATCAGTAAACTCAGGAAATTAATTAAAAATATGTGGTAGCTTCATCTGTCATGTTTTCCTCATGACTTTCTTCTTAAAGTGACAGTGCCCTGTTTGGTTGTCGTAAAGTTTACACCCTTTCTACAAATCTCATATCTGTAAACTTGAGAGTATCTTTTTGTACATTTTTTATTTTGTCCTTCGCTACATGCAGAACTTCTTTTATTAACAGAGGGATTTAAGCCCTTTTACTGTCCAAAATACACACAATGAAAGCCAAACATCTTCCATGAAAAATCACATTCAGGAAAAAAAAAGGGTTTCCCTGCTTCTGCACCACTGAGGTAAATTGTTGTTTGAAGCACAGGAAGGTCCCAGCCCTCAATGTTTTAATCCCACTTTCCTTCTTATGTTTTTTTTTTTTTTTGTTTGTTTTTTTTTCCCCCCTTGTCACTTCCATTTCGCTTCAATCACATACGAGAAGCTTTATCTTCTAAGTGTTATCACATTCCTCAGAGGCATTATCACGTTCTTCAAAGATCCTGGCCAATGGATCTACCAGGTGTGGCAGGCAAACTGAGAGCCTGCTCAAGTTTAAAAGATCAAACAAATGGGCCCATGAAATCAGAGCTAGTCATGTGTCTCTGGTGAAATGCACTTATTGGACCGGACTGCCCATTTTAGAACGTGGCATGTCCCAAAAGACAAGAGCTCATTGGTCATATTACAGTTTGTGTTTCAGATCCAAGACAGATCCAAGACTCTGTTCCTGCACATCCGGAACAGAGTCATGTTCCCTTCTAATACAGGGAGGAGAGGATAATTAGATTATTTATAGTTTCCTTCTTTAAATTGAGTTTTTCTATTTAAAATTATAATAATTATTAATCTTTTATTTTGTCTTACTAACAATGCATACAAAGCAAAACTAGCAAAAACTAGCTCAACATATGATGGATATCCTAAACATAGATACCATCCAGCAGACAGACGGAACATCGGCCATTTTCAAGTTCCACGTGTTGCTCTGACAAGCTCTTAAAAATTACAGAATGTCTCTGAATGTCGCACATAATAATCCTTACATTCTCATCCATCACCAGGATAATGAAGTGGGAGCTCTCAATCAGTCATATTTTTCTATCCCAGTAGCGCTCGGGCCTTGCTGAATTTCCCTTGACTAACGATTTTACTGTTGGGTTATTAATTGAAGTAATCGGCCAAAATATTCAGTCTGCTGAGAAATGAATGTGCTACCTTTTCTTCATCATCGTCATCATCATCAACATCATCTCCCCTGTTTTGTCTTTTTTTTTTTTTAAGTTAGAAAGGAAACTTTGAATATTTAGGTCGACTATTATTTTAATATATCAAGAAAATACAGTAAAAAATAAAAAAGATATGTGTGTGCACTGCTGTTGCTGACTGTTACTAGTTAAAGTCGCCGTGCTTGATGTTGTTTCCTCTCTTTCATTCCAGTTGCTTTCTGTCGCTGCTCCTGGTGGCTGCAGTGGTGTGGAAGATCAAACAGACCTGCTGGGCCTCGCGACGGAGAGAAGTAAGTCCCTGAAATATGTTGTATTTACACATAAGATTCAGAACATCTGACATGTTGCAAGATTTCATTTGCTTCAAACGACATCTTTAAAGAAAGTTTCTCTCTTTCCTCAACATGATGGTTCTTTCTAAAACACCTGAACCGTCGTGTGATCTTCCTCTAAACTTGTCATTTCGTGTTGTGCTGGTGATTGGTTGGTTTGTAGATGCGACTCATAAATTGGGCCCTGAAATATTCTGACATTGCCAGAATATTGCCGCAGGCTGTCTTTGGTCGCCAAGGCTCTAAATCATCAGACGGTGGACACATCTCAGAGCTCTAGGAGCTCTGTCTTTACCACATTTCTCTTCGTGCTCGCCACGCTTGTCAACTCACATCTCCGACCCACACTGCACAGTGTAAACAGAGCCTCAAAGCAAATGGCATTTGAATATTTGAATCCTCATCTCATCCTCATTATGGGCACAACAAGCTCAACCCTTTTTTTAATAACCGCAGGAGGAGAACCAAAACTTGATAAATTGGTCTAAAATAGATCAAATGTAGCACTGCACAAAAAAAAGGACAGAGTTATCCTCGATGTTTCAGTATTTGAGTTTAACTTTAGGTTGTTGGCAAACATCAGCTAATGAATACCAGGTATGCCAGCTGATTACGCAGATGCATCAATTAAGTTGTTGATGTCACTATGCTGGCTTCCTAAAATAGAAGCTAGGACATAAATACACATCAGCCAATGTTATCAGCCCTATGTAAACAACCTGAGTTTCTTGGAAGCTTTTAGACCACTCTTCAGAAAAGAGGTTTGTATCTGCGCCTCTTAAGAAGTACGACGTCTTAAGGTCTGATCACTTATTTCATCGGAAAGACACTGAATATGGCTAAAAGTAATGATGGTAATTCATATAAATTGTGGATTTAAGTTAAGTGGACAGGTGGAAAAAGGTTTGATGGAAGCAAGTAGAGGTACTGTGAATGGCTTAAGGAAAAGTGGATGGAATGAAACATTAATATTCAGCATTGGTATGAAAGATGAGGTTGAGAAAAGATGGGGATGAAAAGGGGTGAAAGATGAGATGATTGGCAGTAGAAATTAAAGAAGAGGGTGAGAGAGATGCTGCGCAGGAAATTGAGGAGGGGAGGAAAATATATGCAAATTCAGCTCACTGCCCTTAACCCAAACTGTTCAGGGCGGTGACTGGTTTCATGTGAGACCCGCCATCATTTCCATCTCTTCAGAGTGAATCCTATATTCCTGTAGATGCTGTGTGATACTCAATAGCAGGAAGTTTCATCTGGGGCACATCCAGCCTTATGACCTGCAGTTTACTATTAAAGCACCCAGAATTGATTTCCCCCTTTGGGAATGACATTGATAATCATAGGATCTGAATTTTATATCCTCTAATTGATATATGAAAATAAAAAAGAGTGATAGCAACCGTGACTTCGAATCATGCCTATCCAAAGAATTAAAGTCAATAAAAATTAATGCAGACAGATGGGCTCACGTCATTAAAATTCTGCTCACTTTCCCCGTCTGCTCTTGTCGTTCCTGTCATCTGTTTGTCGCTGCCCTTCAGCCGCCAGATGAAAAATAAATAAATAGTTAAATGAAAACCTCCCTTTCTTAATTTCAGGTGACTGAAAAGTTTTGTCATCGCAAGAAAAAAAAAAAATGACTGGGTGTTTTTTAAGTCTGTGAAAAGGCATGAAAGTTCTGCTTGCAGATCAATTCCCATATACAGTGTATGAGTCATTTATTCGCTCAGTTAATATACGCGCCGATCAGCCACAAAAGCAGTGACCTGTTTTATTGTTGTGGCTGATCGGTGTGTTCGTCTGCTGTATATTTTTATTGCTGTGTGTGTTCTTTCCAGTGTAAAGTTGAGTGAAAGTGCAGGCTGTGCTTTTTTTGTTTTGTTTTGTTTTGTTTTTTAACATGATATTATCAGTTTTTTGGAAACGAAGTGAATTTTTTTATTCCACACTGCGTTCATATTTCTGAATTTGAATCCAACTCAAACCCCAAATCCACTGGGATTTTATTTTGTAACCACCTTTAGCGGTTTGTATGGTTTTATTTTTAATTATTAATCAGTAATTAATGATCAAAACTTGCATGTATACTGATATCTGGGAAGCCAAATATATGAAATATGATCAAATGTTTCTCCCATACGCGGTGGAACCCTGTTGATAGAGATGATTTTTGCACACCCTGCTCATCATTTATTTTAATATTGTCAATTTTTTTGTGGACATTAAGCTTCCCGGTGCATGGTCTTTTATTAACCCTACCCATTTCCCGAGGTAAAATCATACCTTTAGGGGTCCCGTTGTGGCATTTTCAGGTGCCCTACTTTTGAAGAAACATTGTAAAGAGAAGCTGTGTGTTGGTAACCTTTTCCTGAAAGCTGTAACTGCCTGGAGGGTGCAAGTAGTCTTTCAGTGGAATTATTTGTAAAGATTATTACTGAGGTAGTTAAGGTCCGTTTTATATCCTGTCAGAGTAAAAGGGTTTTATGTATACTAGTGGGAATCCAGTGCACCACTTAGGGAAGCAGTGTAGTGATGTCTGAGAATGTTTTTCTAGCTTTAAGGTCGAACGACTGTGAACTAAGTCAGCACTCAGAGCTTATTGTGCTGACCCAGACCTGTTTGCTCCTATTACCACTATATGTAATGATAAAACACTTACGCATTCAGGATAAGTCCTATTTCTTATTACACATAGCTAACAATATAGCAACATAGAGACTTGCATCCTGTTTCTGACTTTTGTTTAATAAGCTTATTCAATTATCAAAGTCATAGATACTGAATATTAATAATATTAGTCTTAATTTTAAAGTAGGTACTCATCTTTAGATACATAATGCTGCTGTAAAAATAGCACTTAATCAGACTTAGCTCTAGCCTTATGCCATTTTACCTGCTTAGATGAATGGAGCACAATAGTTTTATGTTGTATAAAGAATTCTGTCACATAGTAACTAATGTGGAGTTACAATCACAAGAGTTTCATTGGAGTTTGTGATGGCTCTATTGTGTTGGGACAGCACCACGTCTTGTATGATGTTAGTTAAACTGATTCGGTTCTTGTCTCATTGGTGAACTGATTGGCTCTTCACTGAACTCCATGTCCATTTAATTTGAAAGGGCTTGTCAATAGCCCTGCACTTATGAGACTTGTCCAAATAAGCGAGGGAAGGATTTGGGCCGGGGTCCATCTAATGCTCACAAGCCCCCATCTGACATAAGGACACGGACTGAATGAGTCTTAATGAGGCTTACAATAATGACTCACTGATCCAGCCAAGTGGCATATGGATGGCTCATACTGATTGAACTTTTGAATATTTATATTTATTCGCTTTTTTAGTGTGAAATCTGTGGCAGCACTTCTGGATGGTTTATGATTTAAAAAGCAGAGTTTTTATTATAAGCTGGTCTTTATACATGATGTCGGGTTTTTTTTTACCAGAAACAAAATGTATTTTTGAAAAGTAGCTGTGAATTGAAACGAACAATTATCACCAACACTTTCTCAAAAACAACAAAGTGGAGAATTCCTTTTAAGTCCTGGTATTGACTTAATCTTACAAAGCTGATCTTTTACCCACACTAATCCACTAATTGGAAAAGTGCTTTCTTTTTTGTCAGGAGTTGAAAGGACATGGTTCCAAAGGTGCAGCTGTTTTATGTGAATCATTTTAGTTGAGGATAGGTGACGAGACTTGGATTCTGAGTGGGGGACAAAGCAGCGAAAAGACAACGGCTGTAAATGCCACGGAGGACGACGAGGGCTGACCTCTTTGAAGCTACCTGTGGGGGGAACAGGAGGGAGGGGGCGCTGACATTTCACACGACTGCAGCACGGAGATGTTCTACACACAAACATGTGGATGTGCCTAATTCTCTCTCCCTTTATCTCTCTCGCACACTCGAACAAACACACCCGGAGACACACCTCGTACACACTTGCAAAGTGTACACTGACCATTGTGTAGGGCAGTAATGTTTTACTGGCACTCTTTAAGCACTTAAAACTGTTATTGAGCAGCGGTTACCATAAAAGGCACCATTATTTTTTTCAGCATGTTTAAGTGTGCCATTTATGAAGTCCACCAGTAACTAATTAGCATCTGTTTATTAAAAGCTATCATCAACTTGGTAGAGGTTGTCCTGGCCATGACGCTGCTAATAGCTGTGACCCGTTTGTAAGTGATGACTTAAACCTGGCTGCTGTGTCAGCTGAGGACGAGATGGTGATGGATGTAAATGCGAAGAGCAAGGGCTCCTAGTAGCATCAGTCAGTCGATTGGTCCACCACTTTGGTCCAGACTGAAATATCTCAACAACTATTGGATGGATTGCCATGACATTTTGTATAGACAATTCATGGTTCCCAGAGGATGAGTCCTACTGACTTCAGTGATCCTCTGAATTTTCCTCCTTACCACTAACAGATCAGAAGTCACTGGCAAAATATTGCAACATAATTAGCTACTTAATTCATTGCCATTCAATTTTGTATAATTTATTAACGACGTTCATGGTTCTCAGATGATGTATCCTAATAAGTAACACACTAAACTTAGATGGTTAACATGGTTAACACTTGACCTGCTTAACATCAGTATGCATTTTAATTTTGATCATGGTAGGATATTGCTGCTAGCATTTAGCTCAAAGCGCCACTGTGTTCTGAGTACAGACTCACAGAGCTGCTAGCATGCATGCATGGCCGATAACAGCGCTGCATTAAAACAGAGCAGGGGCCTGCGTTGCTGGGGGGGGTATGTTGCTTGATGGCATGAAATATGATCAAGTAAATGCAGTCTGGGTAATAGAACAATGAGTTTGAAAGCTTATCAAGACAATACGAGACTGCATAGCTTCTGCATAGATTGGATTTTCACAACTCTGGGAAATGATCACAGTAGCTGTCATTTTAACTTTTGTTGTGACAATCTTGAGTTAAACAGCAGAAATACACTGTTCACGTTACAGTGTAGTTCTGCTTTTTTTTTAGTGGGATTGTGTGTTTTCAGGTGTCTGATTGAGCAGTGCAGCAGATGCTTGCCGGAGCACATCACGTTGCATTGCTGTCTTGCACAAGTTGCACACAAGCTTTTTTTTTTTCCTGGAAGACCTGTGTTTGTTTTTTTGCCCTCTGTATTTGTTTCCCTCCTGCATTTCCAGATTGAACACTTTCAAATGAATTATTTTCAGTCTGAGCACAGCCTTAACTATTGTTCACTGTCAAAGATGCTATTTGTATATGCCGGCAGCATGAGCCTTTGCGGGAAAACTGGGCTATCAACTACTGTAAACACACCCATTCTGATTAGGACAGCTGTTGTTTGCACTGACAGAACTTGAAGGGAGCACATTACTAGCCACATAATTCTCACATGTCCTCTGCAGACTGGGCGCAGGCTCACACTCTGCTCTTCCCTTGAAGAGCTCAATCAGCAGTCATCGATTGCTATAATAAGATTATCTTACTCTAAAGCCCCTGGTCACCTTGATTGTCCTGCGCTCAGTTTGAAGTTTTAGTGGACTCTAATAATTTCCTCTAAAGCTACAGACGAGGGAGCGTAACTGTGATTAGGGGTTCAAATCAGGTTATAGCTTACCCTTGGAAGCTATCCCGCTAATGAATAAAGGAGAATTGTAGAAATCCGGCAAGGTGATATTTAATGAATATTTTATGTTGGAATATAACCTTATTACTTTCTACAATCAAAATAATAGCTATTGTTCAAATTCTGTAATGAGATCTGGGTACTTCAGCCTACACACAAGCACTCAGCCACACCGACATCATATCACAGTGGTACTGTATGTATGCAGTGGCAGTCTGCCAGACTGTTTATCTTCATTTAGTGATCTTCAGTCCATTAATCACAGTATGATTGTGAAAGGATGCATCAACAAGCAGAATGTAAAATTAAATTGTTAAAAAAAAAAAAAGAAAAAAAAAGAAACTGCTACTAAAAACATTTTTCACTTTTGCCTGTTTGAATCCGCAATTCAGTATTTTATTGTTCATTTTATTTTGTTTTTCTTTATTTATTTAGAATCTGCAGGACGGAGCCTTTAGGTACAGCCAGTGATCTTTGAAAAGGACAAAGTGACATGCTTAGGTGTAGAGTATGCTCAGAGGCGGGATGACACCTACCCTTTTCATAGAATCTGATGAAGGGAACAAAATGCTGTATTCACAAGACGGATAATTCATGCACTCACTTGCCAAATTAATCAAGTTGCAAAGCAATGCTCTGCATGCCCACCCTTATCGTAACCGTGAATGGCTCCAGCTTGTATTCTTGACAAAATCAGTCTGTCATTGCACAAACGTTAATTGGTTTTACAGAGTTCACTCTTGCCTTTTGTCATTAACTTGGTATTCATTTCTAGAATCTCTCTGGTATTGTGCCGGCCCTTTGATGATTGTGTTCCCGGCACATTTTAGATGCCGGACACAGAGCAAAGCACGAGCATTCCCAGGCTTTGTTTCTGCTCTCTTCCTATGCTTTTGTTGCTTTAAATGAATTCTGCAACATGATAAATAACATTACTGCTATCTGACATTTAGGATGTATGGTGTTGGATTTGAAGCTGTGGTGTTGGAAACTGTAATAAGCCGTGAGCTGTTTTCTTGTTTTGCAACAACCCCGCCGGGCCCTCCATTCTGCTTTTATCTTTTCGAAAAGGGCAAAACTTCTCATTTTGACCTGTGGTGGCCGAGCAGCTCAAATATATAGGTTTGGTGCTGGTTTGATGTTTAATAGAAGAGATGTACAACAATCTGACATGGTCCCTCAGATTTAAAGTTTAAAAATCTGAGCTACGAAAAGAAAAATCAATCCGTTGATCAATCTCAATTTTGTGTGGCCGTTGTTTGTATGTTTTTTTTCCTCCCCTAGGGAATGTTTTCAGAGTGATTCAACAAAGCGGTGCTTACACAGAACTGATGTGAACTTTCCTCTCATTCACTCTCCATCAGTGCGTCTGTACAACAGTGAAGGCTTGTCAGTAAAGTAATGGTTGAGCGTTGGAAATGCTTCAGAGTGGGCTGCATCGACACAAATAACACATTATTTATAATTCAGAGAGCCTAGAAAATGCACTGATGTGATTTTTGTAATGTGTTATATTTTTAACCTTTTTTGTTTTTTTTTGCTTTTATCTGATTCTGACGCATTAGAGAAGGGGAAGACTGGGCATTTGACATATTGACTATTTTATACAGTCCAGGCAGACACAATATGCTATGCATATGTCCCAACCAGAAACAGAATCAATTAGGAATTGTCCAAAGTAAATGTAATTTAAAATCAATAAAATAAATATCACTCCTCTTTATTAATTGACTTAATTTGGACACCTCAGATGTTTTCAAACAGTTTTGAAAGCATCAGTATAAAAAGTTTATTACACATTGACAGTCTTTGAGAACAGATGTTTTGTGTTTTTGTTTTGTGAGCGTGTGTGTGTGTGTGTGTGTGTGTGTGTGTGTGTGTGTGTGTGTGTGTGTGTGTGTGTGTGTGTGTGTGTGTGTGTGTGTGTGTGTGTGTGTGTGGTCTGACTTAAATTGAATCTCCACGAAAAGTCTCAGATGATTAAGGCTCTGGTTGAAGAACTGCCTGTTCCAGTCTCAGTAATGAGTCACTGTCGGCTCCCAAATATCTAATGAAGGTTTTTTGACACATTAATTGAATACCACCATTTCCATTACTTTTAATATTTTCCTGTGTACACACTCAACAATGTACAGTGCTCTGACGTACTATTCTAAACCTGTCACATAGATGAGGTCCTTTATACCCCAAGATGTTGATTAAAAGCGTTTTTATACTGATTTTCTTTCTTCTCACTTGTTCGTTTGTACAATGCTATCAACCTCTCCAGACCTCATCTGAATTTTGCCAATTAATAGCCAGACTAATGAATACTAATTATATTCAGCGGGAGTTGGGGTGGAGGTCTGGACGCAAGCATCTCAAGGTTCATTGCTACACCAAGGACAAATTCCTATTCAGGAAGAGACCACCAGAAAATTCAGTGATGTCATACAGTTGACCCAAACAGGCACAGAGTTTTATTAAATGGATAATGTGAGATAATTGGAAGTCAAGTGTAACAGTCAAGTGGACTTCAAAAAAAAAAAGAGAAATGTTCTACTTCTTTTGCAGGGTGAGCTAAAGAGTTATATCATTAGGCAGCAAAACGATTCTTAGATTTTTTTTTTTTTTTTTTTTTACCTTATTCCACCAAGTGAACTTTACTATTCTACTATTGTAGCGTTTAATTGAACTTTTATTTGAGCTTCTTTGTTTTATGCACAACTGGCCATTCGCAAAGCCGCAACCTCCTTAGTTACCGTTGCCAGGAGGAGTAAATGAGGAAATTTTTTTAACATTATTTCATTAAGATATTTAATTCATAAGTCTGTCTCCCTGTTTTGCTTACATTCTTGGATAGATGATGTGTGATGATGTGCTCTACTCATTCTTGCTGTGGCCCCATGCACAATGCTTCAGCATGTGGGGGAATCCGTATATTGACATGCCTGCCATGTCTAGTCATGGATATTAAGTTAGGCTAGTGCAGTTGCTGTCTGGAGGATGGATTTCATAAATTGTCTATTTATTTAAAGTATTATTATTTCATATATTTCTGTTTACCATATCTGTTTACAATTGTTCTAAAAACTCTTACTTTCGTATGAAACTCTTTGTATGTTTGTGCACATGTGGAGTAATATTTATTGAGTTTCAGAGAGGTGCAGAGGAAGGGCAGGTTATGAGGCCGATCATCACGACCGCATGATGTGCTTAGCGATCTAAAGTACAATTAGATCTTAATGCAGCACACTTAAGCTCATCACAAATCCAATACCAATCAGTGATGTCCTTGGCGCTAAAATGGAGGCCTGTTTAAGATATTGATCAGACACTGCGTTGCTGATGAAAGTGTGGCGCAAGTTGTTTTACAATATTGATTAGTGGAGAACAAGGGAAGCTATTTTCTGCAGAAATGGTGTCACTCCGAACCTAACCACAGCAATTCTGCACGCAGTCTTTGAGGGGCTGCAAATGAGTGTTTGTAGTGGTTTCATATTACTGTAGTTTGCATCATATTAAAAACATTTTTGGAATCTTTTGGTACCACATGTAAATGAATGGGATGGGCATGGTATTTTATATTGCAAAAATATATATTAAAGATGTTTGAATTCCATTCAAATCTATTTCATTATAATCTAAAAGTCTCAAAGTGAAATCTCAACTGAAAATCCTCAAATAATGCTGGGTTGCTGTGAGTAATGTGGGGCACAGAACACTTCCTCAGGGCATGGATGTTTATGGATAGTCTTTCACTGTTTCCTCTTTGATATCTGCTATTGATTTTGAGCTTCATACTGTAATAGCCCTGGGGGTGTGGATCACTGTGCATGAACACTGTTTTTTATATTATTCGTTCTTCCTCATTCTTAAACCCCTTGAAGAAAATAATAGAATCTTTCATGGCATCTTATAACACACAAGATCCCACTACAGTTTTAGTATTATGTAACAAATTCTACAAAGATTATAGCCATATACCGTACATCATCCTTTATAATCATTAGAATACTGATTACTGAGGGATCAATGGCTATGTAATTGTTTTTAATCTATATAATAGTGGGAGTTTTTTTTTTTTTTATGCATCTTGATTTTTAATAATAATAATACATACCCAGAACTCATACTACGCTTAAACCTCAGTTGATTTAGTTAGATTAAAACTATTTTTCCAAAGAGTGGAGAGAATCTACATATTTCTAGCCAGCATGAGTCTATTTTAAAGATTTGGACTCCATGTAATAACTGACTGTGAGTCAGTGTTGCGTTGTATTTGTATGCTTTGAATGAGAGTGACTTCCTTCAATTTCTTCATTATTAAGTGCTGAAATCCACAATGTGTTTTCTCTCTTTTCAGCAGTATCAGAAATCCAATGTGTTTTGAGGGTTTTTACACATATGATGTATTATTGCAGTAGAGCAGATTTCCCAAATTCCTTTCTATTTTTATTTATTATTTGATTCGATTATATCCGACGTGTTGCTCATCTGTCATTTGTGTTTGATTTTACAGCAACTGATGAGAGAGCGTCAGCAGATGGCCAGTCGTCCATTTGCCTCAGTTGCTGTTGCACTGGATGCCAGGGGAGAGGAAACAGAACTGTTGCAGCCTGTGGTTGATGTGAGTCCTGCTCGCTTGCTTACGTACACACACACACAAAGATTATTTATTATCAAATTCATGTCAATAGCAGCTGTAACTTCTTGCAAGAGGAGTCCATGCCGATGGCCTGGCACAAGACCTTGAATATATACATTCTTGTCATTTTGATTACTGTCATGTCATGTTCCCAAATTCTACCAGTGAAGCACCAAAACGTTTGACCATACGACGCCCATTATGTCAACTTTGCAGTGGCATCTCTTACTAGCTTCTGACGCACAGAATATCAGATAGTTTTGTAGTGCTACATAATTAGACCGTATTGTACTGTATTCAATCACTTCATGCCCTCTACTCACAGTATGTCAGCCTTTTATCCACTCCCCACATCAATCAGGGCTGAAGACTTGAGACATTTTTCAATTGCTGTTGAGAAAAATATCTTTTATGTGAAATGATGTCATTATGCCAAGATTTTTTTAAAGATTTATATGGATTTTTCAAAGGTTTTTTTTTTTTTCATTCTTGTAGCGAAGGAAAGATGGTCACTACTTTGAAAAGCATCACTGAAATCAAGAGGGATTGCTCTGCTACTAAACTAATCACATCAGGGTGTTTTCTACATGTGTATTTTAATACATGTTTTCATTTTGCTTAATTTATCCTCTTGGGTCATTTACTGGGAATATGCTGAGTAGTGTTTTTTCACTCAAAATTTAATTAATTTGTTATTTATACATAGGATGCTTAAAGACTTTTGCAACTATGAGTTATTTTGTTCTGTCCAGGTGCTCCTACTCCTCTTTATTTCTAAGAAGTGAAAGCCTCCCACGTAAATAGAAAGTAGAGAAGAAGGCTGGCAATAATTACAGTCTGGGGGCTCAGTGCCACATGGGATAAAAGCTTAGTTTAAACCAATATGGAGAGCTACATCCTCAAATTGACATCGGACTACCAACAGTGTTTTCTCAGCCGGGGCCATATCTGGTTCACCTACCGCTGAGAGACATAAAATCACTGTAGCAACCAGCAAAGAGGCACTACATTAGCTATTAGTGTAGCTCTGAGTGGTACTCACCATGCATTATGGTATTGTGAAGGGCAATGTAAAGAGCAATGTAAAGAGAGGAAAAACAATGTTTCTTAGCTGTCTGAGTGCACTTTATTGGTGTACTTCTAAAGCACTGAGGTGTAGTCTGAACCTGAATGATGCTGGAAACCACTGATTTGCCTTGATTTAAGGAAACTGTTAATTACATACTTGTCAGTGGGACACGTCTTATTTAATCATTTATTCCAGTCCTACCTTTCCCGCAGAAAAAACAAAGAAGGTGTTCTTGTTATAAAGTGTATTAAGAAAGTGAAGTGACTTTGCATCCACTAGAGATTATTGCTTTGAAAAATGTCCCAAGCTGTTTTGGAAATGATAACTGGAAGAAAAAAAAAAAACATCATCAGCCTCCTGTTTTTCGACCCTTTCAAGATGCAGAGTGAACCTGTGGATGCTTGACTTTCAGTTTCACTTAGATGTCCATGCAGGCTTTTAAAGAAGTTACTATATAAGTATAGTTGAGTTTATAGTGAAAGCACCTGAGAACTTTGGAAAAGATTTACATACCATACCCAAAATTATTTTCAAACAAATTAGTATGCAGAATGCTTTACATTAGCACCTACTGGAGCAAAACATAAACTACAGTGTAAATGCAGCATACAATGGTACAAGCAACTTTACTGCCTAATACATCGCCTAAATGTATTTCAACAACATTTATTAGTCACAGTAAATGTATCATGCATCTAACCCTAACCCTGATCAAGCAACTCAACTAAATGTTGCTTGGTTAATCATTTACATACCAAATTTTCCAAGTAGTTCTATAAATCATTTTATTCTCCTTTAAGCTTCCGGCTGTTAAAACAATTTGCATTAAGGAGGGATGCCTATAGCTGATATATTTGTATATATTTTTAAGATATGGAAGGACATTATCATATTCTGCCAGTGTATTTTGGACTCATTCCTTGAGGAAAAAGCAAAATCTACATGGTTTTCGAATGTGCAAATGCATATGTAGGACCAAATACAGCTCCATCACATGCCCTGCTACCAGCTGAAGGTGAACCATATCATATGAGCGTAATTCTCTTTTATAGAGGTTAATTGGTCAGCATCTGGCACCACTTAGCTGTTGGAAGTATTTGTTGGTGTCAAAGAGGACACTGATGCCATGCAAGCATCACTGGTTTCCTATTTGTTTCACCAGCTCTGTTTTTACTCTGAAGTCAGTCCCACTCGTTCACTGCTTTAATGCTTGCAGTACAGGTCAGTTTGGAAATCTGATACTTGCTTCAAGAGTTTGATGCAGCCTGTACAGGAAACCAGACGCAGAAGGGCTGCAGTGGCAGAATTACCCCTCACGCCCTCTTTGACACATGAAAACATCTAAGACCTAATTCTCTGACTGTACTGTCAGCACTGATCTCACTGCATTAGTTAGTACCAGCTTGCTGTCACTAAATCTTTGCAGAAACTCCAGCTGGTCTGAGAGAAAATTATAACTGCCTTTGTGCCCATTTCCTACATTTTTTGGTTGGTTTAAGCCCCCAAGAGATGGACATTGCTTTTAGTGACCAAGATGTCAGCAGCTGTTGGACAGAGAGCCAATCGGGCCCCAACGCTGTGAGCCTAGGCCTCGATGTCACAGATGTCTCTATTCACTGTGGCCGGCATTCAACATATGGAACCACTAACAGACAGCGAGTATGATGGATGACACCTGTCAGCAGGGGGAAAGGAAAGGAGATGTATGTGTGTGTGTGTGTGTGTGTGTGTGTGTGTGTGTGTGTGTGTGTGTGTGTGTGTGTGTGTGTGTGTGTGTGTGTGTGTGTGTGTGTGTGTGTGTGTGTGTGTGTGTATCCATGTTTATGCGCTTGGATGGTTATGAATGACCATAATACAGTCCTCGCGCTTGATTAATGCACAGTAGAAATGCAGGCTGAATAAACTCCCTTTGGAAGATATGAAAATGGACACGCTGGTTCTAAAAAACCTTGACGTTATGATTGAAATGAAATGGAATGAGTTATTAATGTTTTTACTTTCCTCCGCATTGCCGGAATAGCTCTGTGATGCCAGACTAATAAAAGCATTTCACAGAGAAAATGAGAGGGAGCAAGAAGAAAGGAGGTGGTTTATCCTTGCTATTATTACTGCCATTCACACAAACAAATACGTGTTATTTATGCTATTAATGCAAAAATCATAGCAGTGGTGTGACAGTGCTTACGTAGTTCTGCGTAGTTCCCAAAAACTGCACAACAAACAATATAATGTGACGTAATGGTATGCTCTAAGGTCATGTCATTTGGACATGTAATTGAAAGTCCCAATGGCCAGCAAGTTACTTGTAAAAAATGCCACAATTTATATTGATATTAATACTAGAGATATTATGAACTTTATGTATAATATGTAAATTAACAAATATTTCCAGATTTGCAGTAAGGCAGTGTAAACAGAACCGAACAGTCACACTTAGGCTGATGATAATATGGACAATGTAATTGAAGGAGCTATTTGCAAGTATTGCAATTAACAGCTGTTAAATGACCTGTCTTTGCCGAGAGCTTTAGCAATCGTTGCTACACTGACTCGGTATCGGAAAGTGATGAGATAGGCATGCCATTCATGATGACCTTGCGATGATTAATATAAAGACTGAATCAGTATTTCCACATTATGCCATACAGCAGTGCAACAGCTTCTGTTACAACGTCTTACAAACCACAGTTTTGACTCAGTGTCACTAATTTGTTTGGAACAGCATGTTTAACCCAGTGATCCATGTAAGTATGGCGTACAGTGGAATCTACTTTAGTCAAAGTTCAGCTTGGGTTAAATTAGCTCCCTTGCACGAATGTAGCTCATATAAGCTATTCATTAGGAGAATCACTTGAATGGTCATGAAATGGCTGGCAATTTAATTGCCCTCGTATGTCGGCTGTAGATCTTGTATGCGCCTCTAGATCATGAGTGTACCTGGGCAGATGCATGAGAATGTGTTCTGATGTGGAATAAGTAAATGCCTGTGGCACAGAAACATGTCTTTCATTTACAGTGCGAGTCATACATTTGAAACTGAATTTTAGCCTCCCTACATTTGCTTTAACATTGTGCTGATGAAGGTTTTGATTCACTCAGAGAATTCGATATTGTATCTAGTAGATGTAGATCAGAGGTAACTAGACTTGATGTACAGTCTTGAAGATACTTGAAGCCCCCCAGTTGATCCAGGGATGCATGTAAATTGTTTTTTTTTTTAAGTACACACTATATTTTAATGAGACACAGAGAAAGGATGGGTGAAATCAGTCACAACTAATTAACAATTACAGTTTGTGTTGGTCCCGTTTAGTTGACTTTCTGCTAGTACTTTGGTCTACCCCCTCCATTTTCTTTTCTAATTCTTCACCTTTGTCCTCCTTTCCAGTCTCCTCATCTTTCTGTCCCTCTGTATTAGTTCCAGCTGATTAATACTACAGACAAATGGAAAAAAGGCTGGGCCAATGTTGACAGCATTCATAACCCCAGGAAATTATTTGAATTCTGCAAATAGGGCTCTCTTTTGATGAAGGACAAATCCAGTACCACTCAGAATTAATCTTTCAATAGCATGTGTATGAAGCTTTGCCACATTTGTGCATTAAAAACGTGTCAAACAGTGAGTTGAAATATTTACTCTTTTGGCTTGGCTTGTATGATAAGGATTGTGATACATTGTACAAGACATTTGACATTTCTTGTTTGGTCTTCTTATCCATTGTGGGCTTTGAAATGTTCATTCATACTGTCTGCCTGTATGATGAGGTTCATCGTGTTAAACAGCTTTGTGCTTTTTGGTTATAACTACATAGCTAAAGCCTGGTGCAAATGACAACACTCTCAATCTCACCGAGTAACTAAGAAACAATCTGCAGTTGTTAACTATGGCATTTGAAATGGCAAACTTAATGAGCAGTCGCTCGGGAAATGACACTGCATGCTGCACAGGTAACAGGATTGCTCTTACGTTTGATCAAAGGACTCCGCGCAAAAAAGTGCCAAACAGTACTTTGACAGTTATTTACATAAGAGTTTTATATCGTTTTTCATTTGACGACTAAAACAAATCTACATCGAACATGCTCACTCTATCTTTTGTACTTACCATGCTGTATATATTCAGCACATCAAGGCTTTTAGAGTTAATGCCTGTTCAAAATACACAAGTGAGCATCGGTGTTTTGTTTTTGCTGTTTTCACAGGGTGAAATATACAACAAATTCCAATGGAACTTGTTAATACAAATTACTACATCCCGCTCCTGATTCTCTCATGTTTTAATGCATGTGCTTGTGCATCCCCATTTCTCTCCCATTTCACTGCCTCTTTCATCTCCATTTTAAATTCAGGCAGACACAAAGGGGAAAAAAAAAGTCACTTCTATTCAGACATTTTATTATTCCCAATTTCTATCCCCTCATCCAAGCCATGCTGTGAAACCCTTGACATTCATTATCAGGATGACATGTTTTTCACGCTTGAGATGAGCAGTTTTGGCCATTAACTCCGAGGGTAGGTCATTGCGTAAACACGTAGACTGTCTGACAGGGACACACTCAAGTGTTTTTGTTGTGTGACCGATCAAACCATTTGTCTCAGGAGGAGGGAGTCGCGTGTTAAATGCAGCAACTCCAGCAGCTAATAACGGCCACCACTGGTCTGCTGATCCCAGGTTAAAAAAAAAAAAACAAAGGAAAGCAAATTCAACATCACATGTGCCATTACAGAAAACAACTATCAGGGAATTTGCAAGTGTGACTGTCACATCACTTGGATTAAAGCTTGAATGTCAAAGCAAAGTTATGAATACTAAGAGGTCATGGGTCAGTTAAGTAGTTTTCAATGTTGTCTGTCATTTCCTCACAAACGACTATTTTGGGTTATTCTTTCATAGTAGTGGTAAAAAAAAATGTTTTTCCCTCTCGTCTTAGGGTGTCCCTAAACCTGTTGCGATGGAGCCATGTTCAGGAGGGAAAGCTGCTGTGTTGACAGTCCTCATGTGTCTGCCCTCTGGGCCCTTAGGCTTACCTCCACCAGGACAGTCAGGTACAGTAACGACACCGACTCTAACCATTTCTCTTGTTATGGTAAAAAAAAAATTTGCAGTATAAATGTGAAGTAAGTCAATCCAACAAAAATTCAATTTTCTACTAAAATCTACTAAAAGCTGACATCTGTAATCTTCTCTTTTAGTTATTATATATTGCCTCTGTATCTAAATGGTGATGCATGTTACCAGCCATTTGTGTTTTTGTGGATAAAGCAATTACTGGAAATTGCCTGTTTTTCACCACTTTCATGTTTATCTTGCTTTTTTTCTCTTCCCTTCTTCAGGACTCATCGTTGCCAGTGCACTGATAGACATTTCACAGCAGAAACCAACAGATTATAAGGACAAGTCCCAGGCTTTAAAGAATCGAAAAGCCCTTCCCCCTGCACACCAAGGCACGTGCGTCTGAGTCTCGACCTGTCAATCCATTTGGTCCTTTTTTCTTTTTTTTTTTTTTTTAATATATATATACCATCTGAGGTCATATGAAGGTCCCAGTTGGAAACCTTTCCAGAGACGAGAGATGGCTACATGTAGGAGATTTCATTCGGCTGCTACCACTGAAGTTTTAACGTCCCAAGAGCACAACCCTCGTTACCTTTCTGTCCCCCTCTTGCTCTGTTCTGCATACGTCAACCTCAGAATTACTCCTCCAACCTCTGCAACAGCATCCTCCACTTACTGGGCTCTAACCTCCTCCCTTTAGCTTGGACAGTCATCATAGCAAAAACATAGTTTCTGCAAAACTGCCTGATCAGCGACATTAGAGACTGATGAATTAGGAGGATCTGCACCTATTGAAGCTTCAGTCGTGAATATTTTTTGACACCTCATCGTCACTTGCCCAGCATGAGGAATAATCAGAGGTGTCTGTATATTAGGTTATATCAGAGTTGAACTGATTTCCCTCACACCGTGTTGGAAAATAAAAACAGACTGAATTGAGAATGGCTGGTAGATATCCAGCACATGCTGCCTATGGGGTTTTTCTTTTTCTTTTTGCTTGCCAACAAGTGGTATTCTATGGTGCTAAAGCATTTCATCTTTATGACAAGCCTGACTCTGAACTCAGTCTTTGCTGTATGAACTGAATTCATTCTGCCTTGTTTTTTTGGGGTTTTTTTTAAATTATTTTGTTTGTTTGTTTGGAAAAAGCTATGCGCTAGCTAGGCCAGGACTCTTTTTTTAACACCTCGCGACCACATGATAGTGTTTTGACAGAGTATTTTGTCACACCACTTACACCGATTCCCATTAATAATCTCTTTTAGCATTTCCTGTACATAATGTATGATCCACCCAGCTGAAGCTAAAGTCTGTATTTTCTGTGGAATACATGTACAAATGCTGCAGAGACATGAGTCTGCATTCACTACCGGCGGCATGTGGGTGAAGACTGCAAAACCAGAGGAGGCCCGAACAAATCATCAGCCGTCGAAAGTAAAGCATGGAAAACTTAAGAAAAGGTAGATGGGTTTCATTAAAAAACTGGGAAGTTTCATTCAGTACTGAAGAAGTCACAGAAACGCACAGAAACATGGGAGTTCTGGTAAATCCTTTACTGTAGTTTCTAATTGTATAATTTTGCTGTGCAACTTGGTCATGAGGCTTTTGAACTTGCCCTTGGATTGATGTGGTGGGTGGATGCCATTTAGGAGAATGACTCCGCTTAACAAAATTAGACCAGGGACATCATGCTCCTCTGGCTGTTTACTAGTTTGTTTTTTAAGTTTTTTTAAGAGTCCTCTAAAGCTATGACTTTATTTCCATCTTTAAGTACGAGGAGTTACGTTACCTTTTATAATGCCTTGGCTTTCCATGAACTACGACGGGGGGGGGGCTTGTTGATCTGCAGAATTTTCAAAGCTGTCGAACATTTTTAGCCCCTGACTCCATCTCAAGCTGTACAGTGTCTTGTTGGAACAAATGTGAGTCTTTGTCACTCTTATCTCTTGAGATTTCATGTGTGTGTCAGGTTTTTATGACAGAATGGCAGGAGATTATCATTTATTTTAGGCCTTGTCACCTGTTACTATTATATCTATGATAAATTGTAAGTCTTTTGCTACACTTGTGAAAAGAGCATTTCTGTTAATATTTTTTGTTTTGATATTTAACAGATTCCTGTGTAATAGCGCATTTAACTTGATTTTATTCTCGACTTAAATCAGTTGTTTTAATGTCAACTCTTTTTGAATTGTGCATCTTCAAGGACTATATGGGCATTGTCTTGCTTTTTGTTGCAAAGTGGTCATTATGATGCATTTCATAAGGATAGTATGCCAGCTAATGTGTTTTTACTTTGTGTTTGTAGAGTAATCCTATAACAGTGTCATTACACAGGAATCAGGGTCTCACTGTACCGTGAAAAAAAAGATGAGAAACTGCATATCAGTAATCTTTCAGTGTATTTTAAAGATGGACAACATGCCAGAAAATAAAATAAAAAAAAAAAACAGACCTGAAATCATTTGTGCACTTGTGTCTTTTCACATACATTAATTATTGTACAGACATTGAATTTTACAGCACATTTCTTGTCTTTCCTCTGCTTCTTTGTCTCCGTCTGGTGCTTAATGCCTCTGAAGCTTAAACATCCAATTTACAATTGTGGTCCGGTGCCCACTGTTCAGCAGTGGTTGATTGCCTCAGCTAAAGATAATTATTCCCTCTGAAAGTGACTGAGAGAGAAACCAAAAACCAGACTTGAATTTTGGTGTATTTTGTGTACGTGCAAGTTTCTTTTTTTGAACACATACAGTAAACACAAGCAATTGATAGTGAAAAAGGAAGCAAAAGTCAAACAAATTAACTTTTAGATTACATATTTTAATATTTTATATAAATACATATTTTACATTTGCCTTTATTTTCTCAAAAATGACATTATACTGACTTATAATAACAGTGGGCCAATATTAAAATTTAAATAACAACAGTAAAACAAACGAAAAGATAACTATCATTTTACTTATTTCAATTTCACTGTTAAGGTTAATCTCAAGCTAACCATGTGACAAATAAGAATTAGCATTAGCTTTAGCATCAGCCTGATATTAAAATGGTTTCATTGTATTGAGACCTGTCAGGACGCTGTTGAAGTGCGCCCTCTTTCACATTAATGGTTTGCATTTGAACAAAGATGTAAAGAAAAGGGATGCAGCCTGCCAAAGGGCTACTCTGGATAATCCTCACTTATACTCAACAATATATTTATTAGCTGCAAGCACCTGTGGAGAAAAGCCATTAATAGTCTGAAGGGGTACTCACCATGTAGGTTATTATAATACCGCTGATGGCAAGAAAACCTGTCAAGATAAACCCATTTCGTACCCCTAAATGTGAAGGGCACATGTACTTGTTCTTTATGACTTTCTCTTCATATTTCAGATTTTACACTATGTCCCAGATAGACAAACATTTTCTCTCGGATTTCATGCTCCATAGTCAATAAAACATGCTGCTTTTAACTCTCTTCAATACCAAGCATGCACTTTGAACACAGCGCTTTTTGACCTGTACTCAACCCATGTCTGTTAAAAGAGAATCTACGTGCCCCGTGTGCACCTCCAGCACACGTTAACAGTGAGGTGACAGCTCTGGAGGTGACGGGTGGTCTTAAACCATCATTGTGCTTTGCAATTTTGTGGTGTTTGTGACAGTCAGTTGAACATGTGAAGTTCTGTATGACTCCCATAAATCCTCTCCCGCTGTTTCAGTGATACTGACAACAAACACTATGAAATGTTTTCAAAATAGGTCCTCTACTGCAATTTTTTGCCTTTTGTGCCGCAGCCAGTATAGTCACATAATAACTAATGGATGTTAAATAAGTGAAACATTGTACAAATGAAATCGCTAGAAGCATTGAGAATGGTTTAGAGAAAATCACACTGAAATATTCAGGATAGAGAAGAAGAATCCTCGATTATAATTGTATGTAGATGGATGCAAAATCTTCACAACATGAGTGAGGCTTTTTGCCAGGCTGACATGTAGCTCATACACTTTTTAAATACATGAGGGAAACTGGCTGCCAAACTGTCAGTAAATATTAACACTAACATTGGTTTTAAGTGGTAGTGTCTCTGACTCCTTCTCATCAAATTCGCATGATGTTTTTTCTGAGGTTTGTCTATGTATATAATCTATTTTCTGTTACTATTTCTTCATGTTTTTCTTTCCCATGTTGTCCTCTGTCCATTTGATGACCTCCAGCATCATAAGATGTCCAACATATCATGCATTACTAGTCCATCCATTCTCCTTCCAGCAAAAAAATAAATAATTTTGGAAAAGGCGGAATACGTTATTCCGATGGTGGCCCCACAGTGTGACTCAGCAGGGTTTCATTGATCTCCTCTCAGAGTGAGGAGTGAGTTTCCCAGCAGTTGTGAGAGTGCTTAGCTCCACTTTGTTGGCTGAAGATCTTACAGATATCCAATGCAACACACACAGTGTAAAGCTTTAAAGTTGTTTGCTTTTAAATGCATGTGCATGTCATTTTCTGAACGCGTCCTTTTTTAGAGAGTGTGAATAGCATTCGAGTTTTATACACTGTAAACCACTAATAGCTACATGTGAACCCAGTGTCTGAGAAATTGTCCAGGGAGCCACTAGAATCTGAGGCCCTTTGCATCAAACAGGTTGTTGGCTTTTCCAAGGTGTGACTGGCTGTTATTTTTCAAAATGACAGTTTGCCGAACAGAGGTCACTGCTAAGCACTTGAGAGGCATGTGCTAAAAATATTCAGAGTGACGGCTGTGCTGAACCGGAGTCACTGCTGGTGAACTGATGTCCAGTCTGGTCCAACCCTGATGGTCAAACTGTCTGGCAATTATTGAATGCTATTTTAATTCCACTTATTGATTATGTAACACTGTATTGGGTTTTCCTATTATGCTTTTGGCAGTTTACAATTTAATCATAATCATAATCAGGATATTCATCAATGGAACATGCCTTTTTCATTTTAGCTGCTTGGTCAGTTACAGTAGGATGCTATGACTTCCACCACATTGTACATGCAGAAACCACAGTCTTTGTCACAATAACACTTGAGGCTTTAGTACCAGTGTTTTTAGGACATAAACCTTAAAGTCAGTGTTACATAACAAACTTAATCAAACAGTTACAGCAATTTTGCAATGCTCCCTTCATTTAGGTTGGAATAGTCAGTTGTGCAACCACTTTTCTCAATCACTTGTTTGTTAAATTGTTGTGCATCCATGTCAGTCTGTGTTCTGTCCTTCTTAAAAATATGAGTTTCCTTTCTTAATGCCCTGAAAACATTTTAAAATGTTCCTGAAAGTAATTCAATAAAGAAAGAGGGGACTTGACCTTGTTTTTTTTCACAGGTTGTCACAATGCACCTAATTTAATTGCTAGATAGATGGCACTACATAAATAGATCTGGATTACCAGTTTGATTGTCATTCATGATACAACATGATAGGTTGCATTGACTGCATCATGGTTCACAAACACATGCAGAAATTAAGGCTCTCAAGTCTCCTGATTCACTTATGATGTGAGGGTATGGATTTTTTATTCCCGTTGTCTTGGTTAATCTCCAATCATACCAGAAGATGGTGATTAATCTGTCGCTTTCAGTCATAAATTATGAGGGTGTGTCAGAAGGCAAATCTGCCAAACCATCCAATATAATCCTATTGGATTTTTTCCCTGCTGGAAGGATTTGGATTCCAGTGCACATTGTAAATCAAACTGTCCAGGCCTTAAACTTCAGGAGCTATTAATGTCAGTGCACTTTACATGGTAACAGTGAGTGTAAAAGAAATGAACTGAAGGAATCTGTCAGGTCCTTTGCTGTATATCATTTATTGTGGATCATGCCTGCCACTGCCATCTCATCAACTACTGAACTTCACATTTTGAAGGATCAACATATTTTTGCTCAAAAGTTTTAGAAGCAAATATTATGTTTCTTTAGAAGCTGCCTATTTGTTTATGTCACTGCAATAATGTTGCCTCAATAATAAAGCAGAATCCTTCAGGCATCTTCTTCATTGTCACACATATGATACAGTCTATTGTAGTCTAATATGTGCAATACACTGTACTGTTGCAAAGCCATTATTATATCAGGTGTGTTTGCCTGGTTTGGCGTTAAGGACCAATACAGGCCTACTTTGGCCACATGCTGATACAAAGCTATTCAAAAAGTTAAGTGACACATTAACAACTGGTCTGTTCTTTCTACTCTACTTCCTTCCTTTACTTTCATGGAGACAAGTTTAAAGACCCAGTTTTTATGTTAACAGTCAGTTTAGATGTGTAGTTTGAAAGAAACTGACGGTCGATTCAGTAAAAGGTGTGGTTCATAAGAATTAAATTTAAGATGTAATAAGTTACAAAAGTTAAGTTTACAAAATGTGTTCCTATATTTGTTTTTACATTTAGGCGACTGTTAAATTCTTTTTGTCTTAATAGCACCCTGTATACCCTGCAGAAAATATCACTTGTTTACGCTACGTAGTGAAGCTAAAATTTCCCACATTTTTGAGAAGTTCCTTAACACATAGTAATTGAGCAGTACTGTGTGCTGCATTCAAGACATGTTGTCAATTTATGAAGAATGTAGTCATGAGTCACACGAGACAAATAAAAATATAGGCTAACATTTGTGATTTTTCATCATGGTACATATTTATAGCAGTTCGTTAGCAAAGTAAAGATGATATAACGAACTATGCTGGCCACATAGCTTATGTTTAAATGTCTGCGTTCATTGCGATTACCTAACTTGCATTGAACTATCCTCATAACTAGCCCTGCGCCACACCTGTGTGAGCCACTTGTCGCCAGCTTGAAGATAACTTAACAGTCAGAAATTCTTCATATATTCTCGGTTGAGGAGGATATTTTTACCAACCGGTCGGTAGTTAATCTTAAAACTTTAATGTACGTGCGGTATTACGTTAATAACACACATGCAACAAGGCGGGCTATTTAAACGGCCCGCTCTTTTGTTTTGTTAGCAATTTGCAGTTACCATTGCTACCGCTGGACATGTAGCATGATTGCATGTTAACTTTCCCTGCCAGTAATACAGTTACGTCGCTTCTGGATGGCGTTGTGGATCAATAATGCAGTTTTAGTTGCACTCCGTGTTAGCTCTTAGCCACAAACTTGCTTTTGAAATTGAAGGCGGTGGGCTCTCCTGGGACTGCGGAAGTCCGGTGGGCTTCCCTGGGACTGCGGAAGTCAGGACCACCCGGCTGAGATGTCAAAGGTCGTTGCTTCTCTTCAGCAAGGTAAGACATTGCTGGGTGCGTGTACAATGAGTTTGATATCTTGCTCTTTCCACTTTGTGTTTGTGTACCTGGGGTTATCCGTTTATGCCATGAGGCAGCTCTTCAAGTTACAGATGTGTTGGCAATTGCTGTTTGCAAAATTCTTCTTTCATGTTGGCACCTACATGGTAATGTACTGTTATGTGCAGTATTTGCTTGGTATTCTTTGTGACTGAGCTATTCTTCTTTGGTTGTTTGGCTTGTGCATTTTGTTATTTTGATTTACATGATGGTGAAAGATTGTATGGCATTGCATTGCATGAGTGTTGTGGCCTGGCCACCCTGGTTTGTCTGTTGGCCTTCTGGCTTCATGGCAAACAGTCACACAAGGTAGTCATCTTCTCAATTTCTCCACATGCTTTATCTGCTAAGCATGGACTTAAATCAATGTCCTTATATGACAGGCTGCTTTACTGTTTCTGATATCATAATTACATCTAACGTGCTGAGCTCCTGTTCTATGGATTATGTTGCCGCTGCACTCATTTGCACTCACTGCCATTCTTAAGCTTTATCGGTATACTGATGGTCATCTGCTGCTTATCACTGCTGCATAACATTTCAGAAGAGACTGCTCCAAACAATGTCTTTTCTTTTCTTTAGCTGAATATGTTTGAGTTAAGAATAATCACCTGCTCCATATCTGACATTTTTAAGCCTCTAGCAGCACAGCTGGATTGCTGGATTTAGATTTATCCATCTCAGTTAACTAAACAGTAGCCTATATTTTGCTTGTTGCCTGATTTGCGTAGCCAGGAGATGAGCCATGTGGCTGGTGTCTGGCTCTGTATCTAATTTGGCTTTGAGAAGGGCGCTTATTATAAACACAAAGTTTGCTCAACTGGAGTAATTTAAAGTATCATGTTTCTGTAACAATTAGCCACCAGCTGGTTGAACACCCATTTCCATGAAGGGCAGAGTCACTATGTCAAGGTCTCAGAGGTAACTCCTTTATATATGAAATATATTTCACTCTTCAAAAATATAAATAAAATATTGTTATTTTTATGACAGAACCCTTTTGCAGTAGGAGAAGACGAAAGCTAAAATGCCATTATGCAGTTAAAAAACTGAGTATTTTTTTGACAAAGTGGATGTTGGTGACTAGACCAAGAAGACACCATCTTAGGAAACATGTGAATAGGAGGTCAGCTACACTGACCAGAAGGAGAGCCTGCAGAGTTTGAAAATGAATGGACTTAAGTAATTTAAAAGGAAGCAGGAGCAAATTCTCATGGGGAGAGTCATTACTTTGATTGAGAACAGCTGGTGTCGTACTCTGTCTCACCCCAGGCTGCCCTTTGTGGAAATGGCGCTCTCTGTGGTGCTGAAATACTGGCTAAGTGGCACGACAGTCCACAGTTTTGTGCTTTGTATCACTCAGACAAAGACCTAGGTTCCTCAGCGAGGGCTTTAATTTTGAAAAGTTTAGAAGCCCCTTTTCCATCACAGGCCAAGAACAATGGTCCATCAGCGAGTCCTAGCATACACACTGTCCATTTGATCTCGACAGAGGATCGCTTGCAGACATGTAGAACCACTTTATTGGGATAACCATGTGCATTGCCTAGCAACTGCTACAGCCATTTGGAGGTTGTGCAATATTAACAGCAAACTTTTTATAGGGCCAGTAACAATTACAGTGGGTAATTTGCTTAGCTAAAAATTTTAATAGACATTTCTTAGCATCTTGAACTGAACCTTAGGTAACTTAGTTAATGAAAAAAAGAATAGGAAATTAGTGGGCCTGCGTTAAGTTCCCATTAACAAACAGTTATAATAAGAACAATTACAGTTTTGCTATTTTCCCCAGCTCATTTGTTGCAAATGGCAGCAATAAAAATCCCACCATATGATGTAGCCAGAAACAAATGGTAAGTCATTGGTTTGTTGTACCATGAAGACTGAATAGGCTACATCAATCTTAAATAACGCCATGAATGGCTTAATTCCTTCACCTGGAATACTTTTTCAAATCTGGTTGCTTACTGTGTAGCAGTCCTCAAATGATTATTTGTCAACATTTTTTGCAGTCAGTTAATTGTTTAAGTCATTCATTAGTTGCAGCCCTACTGTACAGTCTACACATTTCAAGAGCTGTACCATTGTCCTCAGCCTGTACACTCAAAGGTCATCTTCTCCAACTCTGTCATATTTACTCTAGTCTGTTTTCTTAATCCATCCAGGAATTTAAAAAGTTTTCAGCGTCTTCCATCTTTTCAGTCGTGTAGAGCTTATGGTTTTGGCTTCGGGGTGCAATCAAGGACCTGCATTATTATGTCTTATCTTTGCCCCTGCACTGCTCTGGAGAAGATGTGAGGGGAAGCATCTCAAAGTAACTGATGCCATGGAGTGTTTACTGTGAAAACTCGGGCACACCCACACCCTGACATTTGGGCACAACAAAAAAAGAGAAAGTAATGAAATGGAATTGCTGCTACTCTCCTGGTTAATGGAAAAGGAGAAATCCACATTGTAGTTTCGAGGTGGTGAAACAATGTTGCTGGAGAGGTCAAAGTTGCAGTAATTAGATGTGATCCCTACCAGGCAGTGCCGCTGTGATTGCACCGTTTTATCAGTATTCTCTTTTATCTATGCCAAGGGTGAACATTTGGATTGAGTAGAGCTGCTGTGGTTTTATAGTTGTGGGAGGGGGAGTCTCAAAACACTATCTCCCAGTCCTCAGGGCTTTATGGCAGGGGAACAGTAAACTTGGCGAGCAATAATATTTATCATAGGTTTAATGACAACTATTCTTGTTTCAAGGCTTCAGTCAACTACATTTTAACTATTCAGAAATGACACACCTAGTAATGTCATTCACACCCCCGAATGTAATAGTACTACAACCAGATGCCATGAATAGGTAATGGTTTTGAAATTTAACTGAAACAAACAAGCACAAGGATATTGAACAAACAAGCAAAAAAATTAGCCGTTAAACATTATTTTTGTTTTAAAATATAGCTAATACATTCAATAAATGGTCACAATGACTTGGTAGTCAAATTAGTGTCAAATGTCAAATTGTGATATCCCTTTTAAAGAATAATGCTGGTGATACACAGTATATTTTTTACTGTGTGCTCGTCCGTCTCTCAATACTTTGACTTCCCCATTCTGTCTGTGGCTTTCAGCTCCCAGCCCATTTATGTTACTGAAGATGTAAATCTTTAAAAAAAACGTCATGATGCATGCATGTTGATTTAAAAAAAAAAAAAAAAAATTTTTTTTTTGTAATATTCTAATACAGCTGGGCATTGGTTTTTAGCAAGCATTACTCAAACAGGAGTGAATAGGGAATTTGTGAGGTACTATTTTCAGCTGTGAATAAATCCCATTTGATGTTTGAGTGGGTATTTTTTTTTTGTAACCAAAGAAACATGTTAACCAATGCAACAGTGTGACTTATTTGTAGGTTTTTGAAACTACCAAGCTAAGCTAGCTGGCTGTTGGCATTAGCTGTATATTTATCGGTCAGAAATGAGGGTGGTATCAAGCTTCTCTTCTAATCTCCCATAGAATATTCCAAAATGTCAAACGGTTCCTTTTTAAAGTGCACACTTTCTAAACTTGTTTTGTACAGTTACAAGTTATGATGATTTGTTAGAAGCAACATGTGTTAGAATACCTCCATTCACTATATTATCCTCCTGTATCAGTGAGAATGGGAAGTTGTCATTTCCATCTCATGCATAACACGAGGAGGATATTTTGGCCCTTTTGGTTCTGTGACACCTCTAATAAATCTTAGACTCTGTGTCTAGGTCAAGTATTCCATCACTGTGCCGAAACAGTCTGTCCTCTGTAGGCTGCGTCCTTGTCCGCCTGTGTCACTCCGCACCGGGACTGATGTGATCTGACTGACAATGGTGGCCTGTCTGGCAGGTGCTATCTTATAATCCTGCTTTATAGGAATCTTTCCCAGTTGCTAAAACACCAGATAAACTAGCATTGTGGAAACGGGATGATATGAGCCAAAAACAGAATGTATCATTTGCTGTTTATTTGTAGAAACCAACATGAGTCATTGTTCACTCTTTTTATTTCAGCTCTTTGGCAAACACTGAACAGATAAACCAAATTTAAAATTTTTATTCATGGCTACTTGTACATAAACGTGTCCTCCTACAGGAGATGTCTTAAAGTTTATGCTGGTAATATCAATAAGTCTAATCAGATAAACAGTTATGTAGTATTTTTTAACTGAAACGTTTTTTTTTCTCCCTTTTTAAAAAAACAAAACAAATGTGAGACACACAATCTGTAAAGAGGTGCATCATAACCAGCTTTAGTCGAGATGTCAAGAGCGATCATACATGATTTAAACAGACACATTTTACTCATTTTTAGAAACAGTAAGGATGTTTTAAAAACAAGTCTTCAGCGTTCATTGTCATTATGTTGTACATTCTTTGAATGGCTTTGATAATTAGGGTGTCTTTAAGTATATAATAACAATGTAAGTGTTTTCATCTTTTCCCCCATTTGCATCAGCAGTAATTGCTAGCAATTAATGTGCACTGGCTTTTGTCTTTTGGCATTTATTCTCAATGTGGGTATGTACACATTCTTGATTCATCAAACCCCTGTCCTCTTGCTCTCTACCAAGACACAATAAAATGAAAAAATAAAATTGTATGAAGAATCTTGATCAAACCAACAAAACATATTTGACTTTTTAGCCATTAAAGACACTTTTGTAAATTCTTAATGTTCTCATTGCTGTTACAGATAGTTTGATATTCCTCAAGAAAAATACTGTTAAAGATAACATTATGCACTTTGCCATCAAAATATAATTACACAATAAAGTCATAACTGTAGCCACATGAGGAAAGAACCATACCCCATCACATTTTCTAGCTACACTAGATGAAGCTGAGAGGCCTCAGTCACCAAAAACTAACATACACTCTCAAAAACATTACAGACAATATGTTACAAGCTAACAGCAGCAAACTGTAATAGAGTGCACATTTCATGTATCATATGTACAAAATGTTCTTTTGAGAGGCGAACCACCATACACCATAACAACCAAATCAATCTACAAAACTGATCTATACCTAGTACTGAACATGTAGAAGAGAAAACAGTTTGGGCTGATATGTCTTTGTCTTTTGAGGATACTCTAACGAATTGTGATGGGCTTTTAAATGAGTTCAAATGTTTAATGAATCTTGTTCCATACAGTGCAGGTTAGTTGTCCATAGTGACATATTACAGATCAACACTTTTAGATCAACTAAACTAAAGCAAGTTGATTAACAGGATGACTCAAAGCACAGTTATGCAGAGACTGATCCCCTTTATCGTCAAAACAGTGTTCAGCACATTGGCAGTCCATTCAGTGAGATGTGCACCGATTGCACACATTCCAAAGAAGTGAATTTATTCACATGGTTATCAGATCACAGGGTTTAACTCCAAAAAAGATGAGTTTTTCTAAGTGTGCATCTGATTTTGAAGTCACCAAATTGCCCCCACGAGGCATGGAAGGCAAATGAGCTGATATCTCAGCACCAGCTTCAGGAGGTCTTTTTTTCAACACAGCAACAGTCAACATAGATTCTTCAGATATAATCCACTGTTGTCTATTATCTCAGTGCTCCTACCACACTGCGTTGCTCTTTTCCACTTCAAGAAAAATGTAGGTGTCACACTCTGGAAAATGTCTAAATTAAAGTTCATGAGTTGAATCACTTCTTGAGATAAGAGTGTCGATCCATAGGCCTCACATCCTACAAAAGGTAGAAACTTTGTAGTGGTAATACTGTTGGTGTAAAACCAATGACTAGTGCAAGGAGCATACTTGAGGGGTGTAAGCAGGTGAGTTCAGCTGGTGAGCTTCTAGCAATGGCATTTGAGTCGCTGGACTCATCCAGTTGATGGTTCTGGGGGAAAAGACCATAGAGTTTTACAATGATGCAAAGTGACAGTGGAAAAAATACTTTGAAATGTATCTTTTTTTCTTTTTTTTCTGTGGCCCTCACCATGAATCTGAGATTTGGACTATAGCCCTAAAAATTGGCTGGACTCTTTTTCTGTGTGTGTGATTCTATCCACTTTTTATGCACATTTTCATTTTTTGCACCTGATTGCCAGATATTTGAAAAGAAGTTGAAATATTGCAAAAATGTTTTCACTCTTGACTGAGATTAAAAATTTATTTTATTGATAAAACAAAATGTGACAATTGCAGTGGCTTAAAAAGGATAACATCTTGAGCTAAGTGCATATTTTTGTTCTTTGATAACCAAATTTAAAGGATTCATGTAAAAATATTTGATGTTTGGTCTTATGTTAAAAATAGACTTATATTGTTTTTTTTTTATTAATATTAGATTATTTTGTGATCTTGTTTGCGCTCTAATAGGAACATTGTAAGGATTGCAGAGAATAAAATGAGTCTTACCACACACACAGTCGTATCCACTGTTTGATTTGACACCAGTTTTTGGGCCTAGAAGGAAGAAAATAAGAAAGACGACAGGAAAACATTAACTTCGATTCTTTTTTTTGATTGGGATTCTCTCTCTTTCAAGATCACACATTGACTGATGGTGGTACAAAGATGCTATGAAATATATATGCATCTGACTGCTTCTTTGACACTGTCAACCATATACTTAGTCTCACTAGTGGGATGAAGAAATTGCCTTGGCCTGGAAGTTTAACTGCAGTTAAGGAAAGGGCATAGTCTTTAAAGTATGACAAGGCCAAGCAAAATCATTACTGCATTAGCCTAAACTCTCACTGTCATGGTTGTGAAGAAAAAATACTCCAAGATATAAAATTTATGATAATGCTTTCAGTTCCCACCAATTCCCACAGTTTAGACTTACATGAACCCCTTTGTGTAATCATCCTCAAGCAATTTATGTAAGGTTGAAGTGCCTGTGTGTTTGTGTAGAAGTTTGTCTTTGTGAGATTCTGTTTGTGCAGGCTGAAGGTTATGACAGTTTAATACATTAAAACTTTTCTCAGACCGCTACAAAACCTTTTCAGCAACACATAAAAATACACACACACACACACACACACACACAGATACAGAGATGGTGTACAGAAAATGATAAAGTGACTCTACAGTGGTTTGGGAACATAATAAACACTCCATGCATTGGTTCTTAAGTAGAGAGAATTCTATGAGGCAGGATTCTGAGAAGAATGATTAATTGCTCTATAGGAGGTCTTTCCTCCTGGAGGATGTTTTCACTGGCGATAAATCATATTATCACTATTAAAAGCCAATATGATAGATTGTCTTGCTTAAAGTAATGTGATATGATCTCATTTAAAAATATAGCACTATAGTATTTATCAGAGAAAATCGCAGTGGTCTGAAGTGTGTGTGGGTGAGCTCAAAAAGTACCAAAGCAGCTGCAGGATCAAAAAGCACATTTAAGCAAAACATGCAATTGACGATGTAAATGTCAAAATCAGCACATTAAACAGACTTCCTACAATTGCATTTGATATTTCAAAACTAATATCCATTTGCATGTCATTATCTGTCACTATTTTTTAAAGTCACATGGTGGAAATTTTACGGGTTTACAAATGTTGAATTAAATGAGTTGGATCTGAAAAATAACAAACTGCTTCATCTGCTGAGGAAAATTGTGTGATATGATCTAAAACTCCAGTACAGTTACTAAAAGGACATGGTGGTAAAATAGTTTTGCCAACTATTGTTTCCAAAGTCAAAAATGAACTTTTGACCTCTATTTACTGTGTAAAGCTTGAATTTTGTTGAGATACTATCAGAGCAACTCAGTTTACAGTAATTTTGCAGCTACTTTTGAAGTCATGTTTTATGTTCAGTGTAAATGAAGGAGGTAGAGATATGTTCATTGAAGTTTCTGTCTCATGCCAGCAGTCAGCATTTACATGTTTATTATTTAACAATCAGTGGCTATATTTGTATCAAAGTTAATATGGATTTAAGTAAATATAAACCTCGGTCTTTCCGCAGAAATTATGTTTTGCCTCATCGTGACCAGGCTTTGGCCCCCATGAGGACTACTGGTCCCGACAAGGTCGGTGTTTATACTAGAAAAGGTCGCAAAGTGGTAACAAAAACGCGTTCAGACACACACACAGACACACCAGCCCTTAGGGCCATCTCTGATGTTACTGTGGCAACCAATTAGCTTTGACACGACAGCTTTGGAAACTCTGACTCCACACTGATGTCTCATCTTTCTGCCCAGGAGGGGGGATTCTGTGCATGCCATCATAAAACCGTCCCTGATCCATCAAGGTGACAGAGTCAGACGTCTGACACTCAGACAGAGGCTTTGAATAGATCTGTACCTGATGTTTAGGTCTCAATTTTGATTCAGGCACTTTGTTTCCTGAGTTTTGAGAGGTTTCTGATGCCTGTAAAATTTAGGCCAAAAAGCCACATTTGTTATTGTATATAAAAATGTAATGTTTGTCCTTTTGCTTTACCTTTTGAAAGTGGTTCTTATTGTAAATGAGAGGCACAGCCATTAACTGCAACCAAAGTAATAAACACTTGCCTCACCAAATGCACTGAGGTAAGCATGTATTACGAAAATTGAAACTAAGTGTAGTTTTTTTTTTTTCTCACTCGGATACCTTTAGTTGGTGACATTTTAACATTATCAAAAATTATGCAGCGATTTCACCTCTTCTTCCCTCTCTACTTTTATTTTTATTTTTTTAGGATTTGCAATTTCTATTTTGTAAATGTAACTCAGTGTTGTAAAGTCAGAAAAGAAGATACAACCTGTATCTAACCACAGAAACTCTACTTTTAAAATTGTCTACATTTAGAACTTCACCTGTAAGGTCCCACAGGCGTGATATAACGAGTCTCCATCAAGATCCAGTTTGGTCATGTGTGTCAGTGCGTCCATAGCATTACTGGTTCGCTCTTTACCCCTCCGGGTGATGCTAGGCTCAACTATAGTTGGCTGAATCGGGGGTTGGGGTTGCCAAACTCCAACATCAGTACCGTTGCCAAATGCCTGGATGGCGTTACCTGCAAGAAAAGAGTGTGTTGACTTGTGACATGGTTGATCCTGTGCATATACAGAATTTATGCTTTACTAGACAGAATATAGCTAAATGGAATATGACAGGAAAAATGACCGAAAGTAAAAAAAAAAAAAAAATACTGTAGAGAAATGATAACATATACAGCCGGTGTCATGACTGATTCAATTGCAGAATGTTATAAATACATGTAAGAGGGCATTATACATCTCTGAATGCCCTTGTCTTGTTTTTAAAAATGTAGTCTGCACTACCAGGTTAACAGGTTTCTTCCACCCTTTTCTTGGAAATATGGCCCATAACATTTCGTTAATGTCCAACTAAAAGCTGCTTAAAATTGATACTTTAGATAATTGGGTAGGAAAATAAATGACATGACCTTTCTCAAGAGCCTTTTTTAAAAGCCGTGTCTGCCTTTAATTGCTATTATTCACAAAGCTGTGTGAAAATGAGCTTCTTAACTGCCTGAAACACAGAAACTTCAAAAATAATTTATGTTATTTAATTTTCCTCGTCATAAATATGTCATGTAATCGAAGATACATTACCATGAGCAAAATATAATGTGGGCAAAAACTCCTTTTTGTATTGATCAAAAAACTTTCTGGAACTACTTTTAATCATACAAAGGCCTGAGTTACTGTCAAAGCAATGTAGAAGATCTTCATTAAATTAAAATTGCTCTGTTATGTTCTGAAGACTTTGAGTTAGACTGGTGAAATGCCAGTGAATGCCAGTCATACTCACATGAGTGAAAAAACAAAAGAAATGGTCATGCGACTGTTGCTTATCCAACATTCAAAGTAACAGAAACTGTATTTGATTGGGGAACATGTCAAAAACATTATACTATTCCTGTTTCAGGGCATTATCTCCCACTCTACAATTTCAACAGGCCAGTTTAAGTCTAGACAATACAACTGGTCAATCTGACCTTAAGCAGTAAATAACAGTGCACAGCTGGGGGAGGAATTCATTTATGCAGAATGCCTGAATGTGGGAACTCACGTAGGCATCGATTGTTGGTGAAAAACTCAGCAAATTTATCACAGTCTGGCTTGCTGTTCCCACTGCTGCTGCAGTCGCACCATGGTGACAGGCTAATACCAAGAGATCGCACATAATTGGGAGTCATCACCGTACCTGTAGCATAAAAGGGAAGAAAACCACTATAAGTCTTTGTAACTGTAATCCTGTTATCACAGTTGAAGCCCTCTAAAAGGACTCTCTTAATTTAGTTGCTCTGACTGAACTTTGAATGTTCCGGTCAGCCAATCAGGATGAGATTATTCATTGTTATATGGAGCCATTACCCCATTTACAAAGCCTACAGAACTTGCATTGAATTGTAGGGTATCTCATTGGAGAGCTGTGTTATAATGTGTAAATATCATTCTCTTTCACAAATGCTTTAACATTTAATAAGGCTCCCCTGGGGTAAGGGGTTACACTTATTGAATCTACCCTCTCTCTTGACAGTGACACAACAACCTACTGCATCGTGATTATAAACCTCACTGACTTGTACAACATCCCCCTAATTATGTAGCATGGCCAGTGGTCATGTCTGTTCCACAACATGCACATTATACAAAGAAGTGCTAATGTCAACAAAGGTGGCACACCACAGCTCCGGAGAGTGTTGTTAAAAGTGTTTTCAGGGCTCCTGTTGCTTACCACCACTGGGAGTCAACAGTGGTGAGGAAGCTGGGGGCACGTTGTACTTCATGAGCACAGAGTTGAATGAAGTTCGGCTACTTTGTCATCCTGATGTAAGCAAACAAAGCTGTTTTGTAGGGAGCATGGGGTTGAGTAGGCCCATACTTATTAGCTGTGCAAGTACATGCAGATTTTTGTGTGCAGTCAGAGATGAGTGGTTAAGCCAGGGGGACCCATTAGAGGATGTAACCTGTGTGAAGTAGAATATGAATGAAGTAATAAAATGTCTGCCTGTTGAGTTTGCAATTGGTCAGTGTTGCCCCGCACTCAAATCTCATTACGAGAGCTCAGTGGGACATCATTTTTCCTTTCTACATAATGAACCCTGCTGATGGAGGAAAGGATGATCTAAAGGACACGAGCACAGTGCTGTGGTCTGTGAACTGTGATGGCATGTACACCCTACAGATAAGCAGTTTATTGACTGTGATCTCACCTGTCTGGCTGCCAAGTTGATCTGATGCCTTAACCTCTGACCTCTAATGTAATCTGTCAGGGTGTAAGGTTAGTCTGTCGCAAGGCAGGTATACGTGGCGACATAACCAAGTTCTAAAAAGCTTAGCTGCAGGAATTGAAGAGTTACGGAGGCGGGCAAATTTAGGAGGACCTAAAACAAAGAAAGGTGCAATCAAGTTTGTTCAAGAGGGAGAGAAAGTTGGTAAGACAACAAGAAGGCAAGGCAGCTTAGAAGGTGCTTGTGATTGGGAAATGCAGGTAGATTTAGGAGGAAAGCTTCTTGTTCCCCAGGAAATAACCATTACAAAGCTAAGGCCTGATATAGTCTTGTGGTCTAGGAGTAGAATGAAAGTATATTTCATAGAGCTGACGGTTCCGTGGGAGGCTCCAGTTGAAGAAGCATATGAAAGGAAAAAGCTCAGGTATGCAGAGTTAGGGGCAGAAGCAGAGCAACGAGGATGGAAAGTTAGGATTTGTCCAGTGGAAGTAGGATGTAGAGGATTTGTAGCAAGGTCTGTTGTCTCTTTGGTAAGGGAGTTAGGAGCAAGTGGACAGAGTGTGAGGAAAATTGTAAAGGACATGTCAGATGAGGCAGCAAGATCCAGTCAGTGGATTTGGATGAGAAGGAGTAATGGTAGCTGGGGGCCCAGCAGGGTGAGCACTTAGGATAGACAGACTCTTAGGAGAAGCAAGGAAGAAATCCAGGAAGAGGAAGTGTTTTTAAGTGGGGGTGTGGCCTGTGTGAGCCTCTTTGAGACCATGCGGTTAGTCCAGGTGAGGTGGCCTGTATTGTTTGCTTGTATCGAATTGGTTTGTAGTGTGTCTGTGGCTGTTTAGGTGAGTTTGTTTGTTTTAGGTGAGTTGCATGG
>NW_019525354.1:258450-271139 GCF_002814215.2 Seriola lalandi dorsalis
TAAGCTTAGGGAGCTATTCACTGAGTCTGGTCCATTTTCTGTAGCACAAGCTTTGTGTTTATCTTAAAAAATATGACTTAAGAGGTCCATGGCTGTATGGTGACTGCACAGTGGTAAATCATCACTGTAATTGTAGTTTTAAGGATTTGGCTTAAATTCCGTGCAGCTGTTTTAGAAGAAGAATAACCTTTTGAATGGGTTTCTCTTTGCTTTTGATTTAGGAAATACAAAATCTTAAAAAAAAAAAATTGAGATTGGAAAACAATACAAACAAGTTTGATAGCTAAAAGTTTGACTTACAAATAATGCTATTGATTTAAATAATTGACATTTTACTGAGTTTCTTCTATTAGGACATTTTATTTTCATTCCTTGCTGCAAGCTCATGTGAATAGCAAAATTTTTTAAAAATATTTAAATGGAGAGAGAGAATAACTTACCAATAAGACCTGAGTAAGACAGCAGGCAATCAGCGTAGTTCTCCCTCAGACAGCCGGATATGGAGCGAGCTTCTGGTTGACAGTTGCTGATGAAGTCGGCCAGCCTCGACCTAGTAGAGCAATTAGGAATTAGAGCTGCTAATTTCCTGATGCTGTTATTGGATATCAAGCTTAAAGTGAGCAAAGTTAAAGCCACCGACTGACTAGCATATAAAAAAATCAAAATCAGTGTTTCCTTTTCCTCGCTGGTAGTTTTCACACTCATGTGCAGATAATTTAAATTCAGCTGAGACATTTAAAAGTGAAAGTATAGAATGTGAAATATAGAATTAAGAAACTCCTTCACTGAATGAAAGACTGCTTATCTGCTATTTTTCCACAGATTATACAGTCTCCTATAACCCACTATACATGCCGAATCTTACAGGCAATTTTATGTCAATTAAGTAAGTTTCCACTTTGTACTGTGCACTAGACAAGCAATCATCATGTCTTAAAATAGACCATCTGAATTACTACTGAAGTTCTCTCAGGTGATTTGCACCTACTAGAAATTAGACTTGGATTTACAATGATGTAAATGAGGAGGTGGACTTTTTTAGTTAAAGTGTATTAAGGATTTCTCTGTGCATTCTTACCTGCAGATGTAGTTGGTCTTGCATGTGTTCTGAAGGGACAGACAGTTTGGTTTGTCCTTATCCTCGTAAGAGCAGACAGGTACAATAGTTTGTCGTCTGCGTTCTGCACATGCTGTCTGGTCCACCACTGGACAGGAGCAAAACAGCATCCCATAGCTGTATTTAGTCGGAACCTTCATTTTGGAGAGAAAAAGAAGAAAGGACACATGTTGACACAGGTGGTGTAAGAGCCTGGAGGGAAAAAAAAACGTTCACTTCCTTCTAGCTATCCAGGGATAGCTACAAAATTCTCTTCTATCTTGAAAATATCAACTTCCAGTGCAGCTAGCACCTGTACTAGAGTTGCTGAATAACTCACCTTTACCCTGTTTATACAATAAACTATAGTGGCACACCTAAAGGAGTTTTAAATCGAAAAAAAACAACTGGACTTGATTATTTGTCTGGGAAGACGTTTCACCTCTCATCCAAGAGGCTTCATCAGTTCATGTACGCATCTGACCAGGCTGGGACTGGTCCTATAGTGGCAAAACGTGAACATAGAGACCACAGATCCACTAACCAACCTACCCCATGCTAGGGTAACTGAGGCCTTTGGAATGAAACTGGATAGAAAATCATCTTAATGTGAAACTGCACTTAAAATAGTATTTATCCTTTTGACATTTGACACCTGGGTGTTGGGTTGAGTGCCAAAGCATCAAAATCAAATACAAAAAAATATGCAAATAGCTCTCAGAACAAACATGTACCTTGTCAAAGAACTGTCGTAGAGCTTTGTGGCATTTGCGCTTGTTGCACACCTCAGAGGCAGATACCCTGCTAGTGCAGGGGTTGATGTAAGCTGAGCGGTACTTCTTGCATGTGTCATTCAGGTTACAGGCTTTGGCAGCATTCAAACAGTTGTTCTCCTTTGTGGATGCAGGCTCAACTAAGAGAGAGGAGAGAAGCATAATTTCATATTTCCTTGTTGCTTTTTTGTGCAGGTTAAATTGTTGTTGGAGCGGCATGAATTAGAAATATTTGAGTGTTATTTGACCTGAAGAAGAGAAAGAAAGGCATCATGACTTGCATTACAATTCTTTAAAGGGATGTAACATTAGTAATCCTCATTTTCTCCTTGTTGTACAGCTCCATTACCTCTGGATATGTCCCTGACTTTTTTTTTCTGTTATAAAAAGCAAATATATAAAAACAGTTTAATTCCATCACACCTCAGAAATCTCACATCTCCACTTTTATCCACAGTTCTAAGCAAGTTCGGAAATATGGATCAGTTATTTTGGAAAATGCCATCTTACATAATTAAGGAAGATAAAATAAAAGCAATTGTGTCAATATAGACATGAGTATTCATCCCACAGTCATAACCAGAAGAAACTTAACTCCTAAATTTCTCCCCTATGTCTTTTTATGTATTATAACCAATTTCTCACTACGTTATACTAGAATTGCATCATTTATTGCGCCTGAAACAGCAAGAAAGCAACTGATTTGAGCTTTGCTGAACTCAGTCATGCTTTTATTTGCAAACACAAGTGAATGCAGAAATATTTTACAGTGGATTCATTACAAATTATTGCACCAATTTGTTGCTCCATTTGTTGCAATTTCTTGGTTACACATTTGTACTCTAAATTCTCTGGCTGAACGTTGTACTTAAGGTTCTTATCAGATTCCTCTCTCAGACCTCATTAGGTCTGGCCTTTCTGATCAAACTCCTGTATGTGCACCAGAAAGCCACGGTTAGACCACACTGCACAGTCACTTCAAGGTGACATCTCAAATCTTTGAATTAGACCAAAGCTCAAACCCTTAATATTCAGAGCGTTACCAGAAAAAATACACTAGTCATATTAGTCAGTCCTGTTGTGTGTTTGTGTGTCTGCTTCTGTTTTCTCCTCACATCTTACACATGTAGCTGAAGGGTGATATGGTTTCTCCTCATCCTTACAGAAAGCACAGAAATGTACTCCCCGAAAATAAAACACAAACACCTGCTCAGACACAGTGCATTTTCCTTGCCTGGAGTTACATGAACCGAGCCACCCATCTTTGCTTCCATCCCAGTATGCCTTTCCTTCCATCACAGCAAAATCACTCTGTGGCCAACATAATGACTCTCACATCTCATTTTTCTCATTTGTTGTAGTTAAAGTTCTTCCTGCTCCGCTGACTCCTGCACAGAAACACAAACTGAATCCTCAGCCTCGGCATGGAAGAATGAATTCTGTAATTCTGCCTTTTGAGGTGGAATTGAAGTTCACTGCACTCTTTCATGCACCACAGAATGAGCCATGATTAAATCTGAATACATTCTTGAACCTTGGGTTAATCACATATTACAAAACCCATTACTTACATCTGACAAGTGCCTAGAGATGTGGGCTGTGATCCTGTAGTGGCTATTTGTGGCTTTTGGGCCATAGGTGTGACAGTTTTACCTCAAAATGTTTACCTTAGTTATATTAAAAACACACTTAAAAATAATAATAAAATTCTTACTTTGAGGATTCGGGTTAAAACATGGCCGTATGTGTTTGTGTGTTTGCAATTAGCTAAACTCGGTGTGAGTTAAGGAGGTTGAGTAGGTCACAGTATGACTCCATAAAGACGTAACACCCTACGGCAGGGAAAAACCTTTTCTATCAAGAGCACTTTTGCATTTAATAAGCTAATTGTATTTTCTCATTTTCAGGAATAATTTCAGTACAAACCATGTTTCACTGTGTCTAAAACCACATTCAAGTTAATGGGAGAATCATGACATTAAGTTCAACAATTACTTCATTCAAGTCCCCCCAAGAGTACATGACAAGCATCATGTTGTAAAACAGCAGCAAAAAAGGGATTCTGTTACTTAAGAAATTTCCTGTAACCATAGTTATATGTAATTATATAAACAGGGCTGTGGTGAAGATTGCTGTTAATAGTTGACTGTGCTTTGTGTGCTGTGCTGTGTTGCACAATGATGGAAATCATCTGAAAATCATCTGTGCTTGTTTCTGTAATCCTCTTAATGTCTCTGTTTCTCTGTAAGATACTGTGAAATGTCTTATTTAATTTGATTTACAGACAAAGCCCACAAGCTGCAGAAATGTGATTTGTGGGTAAAATCATATAACATAACATCATACCCTGTGAAAAGGCTAGCTTAAGGGAAACAAATCTCACGTAGCCTTCTTAAATTGCACCCCTTGAGCAAGGCCACCATGTTGTTATTGATGCAGAGCCAATGTAGAAAACACTGGAATCTGACCCTTTGACCTCTAACAGGTTAATACAAAAGATCTTTTGAAGGACCGCCAGCCAGGTAGAGTTGAACAAGAATCTCCATAGAAGAGGTCCTATTATGGTGTCCTGGGGGGGCTGCTTCAGTGAAGGTAAGAATATGAGAAGCAGAAGTCTCCAGTTTTTGTAATGCCCTAACTTATGAAACACTAGTGAAAGGTTAGTGGTGTATTTATCATATGTCCCATGTGCAATGTTCTAATAGATCAGTGAGCTTATCCATATTGTGTAAACCTATTTGACACATTACCTATATCTATATCTGTGTTTGAGATGTGGCCAAAGAGCTCTCAAGTGCAGTAGAAGGCAGCACCCAGAAAAGGTTTGCATCTGCCTTCTACAGTTTTGTCTGCTCAGCTCATATATAAAATAAACACGACACTGGGACTGTTAGACATTATCATTTAGTCAATTAATCCCTTGTCTTTAAAAGATCAAGAAATAGTAAAAAATATACATGGCATTTTCCCAAAAATCAAGTACAAATGTTATTATTTGTTTTGTCCAAGCAACAGAAAACCAGCTATTATGCACATTTGAGAAGCTGGAACCAGTGATTTTTTTATTTATTTTTTATTTTTTTTTAACCCTAACACTATTTTGCTTAGAAATGATTATTGATGATTGAGCATAGTTTATCAGTTGATCATATTTGCAGATTAAATGATTAATTGTATTATATAATAATGATTATTATTATAGTAGCTGTTTAATATTTTTGTCAATTGACTCATGAATAAGTTACTTCAAAGAGCTGAACAATAGCAAACAATGCCACAAATGTGGACCATATTAGGTTTTATGCCTTGTGAGCAAATGGATGCAGTAGTGTCCAAGTTTCCTGGTGGGGTCAATCCAGAGAGCCTCATACACCTCATGCATCAGATACTGCAGTCCTCTTATTTTCTTTGGGATATGTTTAGGGATGAAGGCTTAGACAAATCAATCATCTCTTTACACAGGAGACATGGAATAAATTAGACCATTAAAATGTCCTGGTCTATTGCCACCAGAAAACACAGGGTCAGTGAGGTCAGAAGCAGTGGAGCTGGTTTCAAAGAACTCCTTTCTCTGTGGGGTTTAATTCCAGTGTAGCAGTTCTCGATTGCAATGTACAGCCAGGAAATTGCTCAAGTTACTCTTTTTTTCTGTGAATGTATTCTAAGAGTAGGAACAGGAATATGTAGTTATGCAATTGCCCTTTTAGCTGCGTATAACATGACTCTTCCCATGTCCAAAGAATGCAAATTATGTGAATACAAAGTGTTAGTGTGACCCCCAAACCTCAAGAGCAAGCTGTGTGGATAGAGATCAGTGCAGTCAAAAGTGTGTATATTATGTATATTTAACATATTATGTTTTCCTGTCTCTTCTTGATACCTGATTCTATGCTAAAAATTAACTAGCCCAAAAAACTCAAAACCACAAAATAATTTCATTACAGAGTTTCCATTTGCTGTCTACATAATGGTCCAAAATCAAAGTCCTTCACAATGTATCACTGCTTTATTCAATCCTTCTAAACGTACCCCTCCACTTAGTGCCCTCTTTGTCATCTCCCATAATGGAAAGAAAACAGCAGTGGTCAGAGCCCTCTCCTTCATGGCACCCTGCCGTCTATCAGGCTTCCTGCCAGCATTACTAAATCCACGCCAGTGTCTCTGTATTTATGACCAGACCCAAGACCCATTTACTAAATGCACCCATGTAATTAGCAAAATCTCACTTAGCTCCTACTGCGCCAGCTATTTCTTTCCTCCATTTTAATCCTCTAGACAGTCATTCATCCTGCATTGATTTAAAAAAGTAGTAGTTCAGCATTGCTGATGTCTGACATATTCAGCATGATTCTGATATAAGCTCACAAGGATGCTGATGTAGGACTGTGGGACTCGTGAGGACCATAAAACCACAATTCATGTAGCCAAATTGTCTCGTGAGAATGAAAATCCCTACTGATAAGGTAATGATGTCGGAAAATTACAATATTTAAAGATGCTGAGAAAATTGCCTGAAATGTTCATCCTCATAGTGACAAGCACACAACATCCTTTGGAAGCCAAACTACCCTTTTGAAGTTTCAGGTTTTATGGGCACATCCTGCTATGTGATAACATCTCCTCCTGCAGATCTGACTCACTGGTTGTTAAGATGAGGTAAAGTAATATGACTGGACATATGGTGCTACTGTGGGTGCAGGATATGGGAGAGAGAGCAGAGAAAGAGGGTGCAAATCTCTTTGGTTGCACCTGTCATTGCAGGGCGGGAGTCAGACATGTGGATGCCCAGGGGCACTTTTGCTTTCTGTTTTTCAGAAAGTCCGTTATCCACTCAGATCAAAGGAGATTCCACTTGGCCAATCAATCAGAAATATAGCTTTCTCATGACATGCAAATTTGCTGTTTCACCATCAGCAGTTAGTCAGATTTTACTGTAGAGGACTTTTCTTCTTTGTTCTTCCTTCTAGCTTCCTACTTTCAAGCATTAGTAGTTAAAACCATGAACCTGTATATTTATGCACCTGTGTATCAGTTTGTGGGGTGTAAGAAAAGCCTGAGGCCCTCAGATATTTTTGAATTTTGAGAATGTATATGTCACTGACACGTATGGGAATGTGTGCTGCTGCTTTGCATGTAGATGAGGGTCTCCATTCTGCAGTAATGCACACGTCACATCAAATTTTGAGTGATTTAGAGTGTTTGTGTACATACGTTTGTTTGCGCATGTGGGTGCAGGGTGTGGTTGGCTTGCATAAAATAATTCCATGCCCGACCAAAAACATTATCCTGCGTCACCTGCAGCCTACAGCGTTTCATTTGCTTATCTCAAAGCCACGATTAGCCATTGCCCACATCACTCATGGTTGCATATCCACTTGGCTCCCTGCACACAACTTGTCATGGCTAAGCCATCAGGTACACTCATCTTGGTGAGGAATTGCTACTCCCCAAGCTGCTTTACTGAGCCTTCATCTTCCAGTAACATTTGTGTCAGACTGGCAGGAAATGCTGGGAGTGGGTTAGTCAGTGCATGAATGACTGTGTGTGTGTTTTGCCTTGTTTTACTATATTCAAGGGGTCTGAAGACTGGGAGCCCACTCTGGTTGTGGGGTCTGAAAGCTTTGTAGGGACCAAAATAATGGACACGAGTTGAAGTGGCTGTTGGTGTTGATGTTAGGGTTGGAATTAGTTGAATGAAGGTTAGGCATTCAGTTGTGACGGTTAAGGGTAGGGTAAATATAGTAAGACAAAGGTGTGTGTGTGTGTGTGTGTTTGTGTGTGTGTGTTTGTGTGTGTGAGACTGTGTCTGATCTTATTTGCTTAATGACGTTGTTGGCATGATTCATAATATTATTTATGATTTGCATGATGAAGCTAATTCAAAGTGTCAGAACTTGGTAGAAAAGTAAATAAGACCTTTCCAGGTATGTTTTTCTTCAACATTACAAGTCACATCCCCTCCACACAACTGAAAACTAAAATTATGTCTTTTCTCAGTAAACCACTCACAGCACAGGCTGAAAATAGTGCTGGGCTTGATATGAACCATCAATTGTCTATTGTTTTAATCATATAGTAATTGATTTAATCTTGTGACACAGCATTTGGCTGTACACTAAAACAAATTAATATCAGATTTCTCCTTGCTAGATTTTGAGAATTCCTGAATTCCTGTTGAAAAGTACAACTTTAGCTTCCAATTTTAATACAGTCCAGAGTGAGAGACATGAGCTATCGACATGAGATTTCCCAAAGCCAAACAAATTTGATGCTGCATATCAGGAAAATGGCTTCTTTCTATTGTATTTCATTCAAGTTTTTGTGTTTCCCTCTAAAGTCATTTAAAACATTTTGCTGTTGCGTTCTGCAGGGAGTGGACATAAAAACACCTGGACACACTCACAGTATGTGGTGTGCCATGTTAGAGGGGTCTTGGATTGCATTTTATTGTACAAATGCTGGTATTATTGTGTCCACCCTCTGTAGTTTTCCCCTGTGTACACAGATCTACAAGTGCTTTATGCAATGTTCAGATATCTCATGTTATATAAAACAAACCTATTATACTTTCTATTATGTAGAAGGCAAAGCTCTGAAATACAGTATGCTTGCTAATAAACATGATTAAGTTTTGTTTGCCTCACTTCATGCCACTGAATGCTTACGTTTTAATATTTGATTACTAAGCATATAAGTGAATTTCAAAGTTATAGTCCACAACTTGGGTTATTGGGTTTTGAGCTCCCTCTGGTTAACTCAGCTGAAATAAATTGTGTTATTCTGCGGTTAGAAAGGGGCAGAACGAAAACAAAGGAGAAGCGTATGAAAGGAAACGCCTTCAGATGATTCGCTGATATGGCTGAAAGCAGTCTTGTGTAAAAAGGATCAACAGATTTAAAGTGTTTTGTCTACTGATGGCCACTCTGATGTTAAGCTGGAGCAGTTTGCTCATATATGCACAGTTCACAGGCGGACTGGGCCAGCGGCAGACGACAAAGACTACTGAGGATTAATCTGTTGCTTCAGGCAGCGAGACCCACTGAATTATTCTTGAGATTTTTGCCATGGAATATCATCATGCCAAGCCTCATCTCTTGTTCACTGACTCAATTCTCTGTAAGACTACTGATGAGCCATGAGGATACACTGGGAGGAGAAGGGGAAGATACTGGGCTCAGTGGTGGGGCCAGTAATAGTGACATAGTGACGAGTGTGGCTGCTTAGATGTAAATTGAGTAACTAGCTCAAGGGTTTTTTCAGAAACTTCTGATGTTTGTCACCCTGAAACTGAAAACATTTATGCAGTTAAGACCATGTGCTCCAATTTATAGTGGTTATTGCATGGAAACATGAGTGGAAGGAGTATATTGATTAAAAATTAAGTAAAAGACATGTCTCTGTAGAGGCATCACTGATTTCCACTGGCATATTCCTAACTTTGAATTGATTTGGACTGTTTTTCCTTTTCAAAGGTAAGCATTGAGAATAGACTGAAGGGCAAAATAAAAAAGCTGAATTTATTCCCTTCCTCATTCTTATGTACAGTATGTGCTGCCCCGATAATCCTCTTGGAATCTAATCAGTTCTCATACCAGTAGTGTCAGACTTGCTATGGATAAGGAGAATCAGTACATCTCTTCTCTAAAAAAGTATCATACTTATGAGTTGAGAATGTGATTGTATAAGCAGATATACTCTGCAACAATCTCTGCTATCTCAACTGTAGGGGTGGGATTGCAAAGAAGCATAAGCAAGAAGCCGCAGATACATTTCTAACAATCCAAAGTTGTGTGTTGCAGAGCATAATTTAGTAATGACTGAGTTTTACATGTTGATGTCCTCTGGAACTGCAGTACATTCTTTTTAAACACACAAACATGGTTTGTGGTGCAGAAGCTCTGTTTTTCCTTTGTTAAGGGCAGTCTTGTAGTCCCATCATTCTCGCTGTCTGCACAACAGCTTGTGTTACATCTCTGAAAGGCACTTGTTCATTGATTTTATAAATGATGCAGCATTTAATTTCAGCTGTTCCTGGTGACTGTATTTTAACAGTTATTGGCTCGCCTTTTAGTTTGAATTGATAGTGTTATAAATACATAAGTGAATAAGCTTTCCTACAGCCATGAATAAAGAAAAGTCACTTAATTAAGGTAGTGCTCAAATCAGAGAGGAGTCATCCAAGTAGTCTAGCATGAGGAGTAGGAAACTGATTAGCCAGGCCAGTGGCATGGCTCCATGAGTAGCAATTCTGTCTTATGGACATTTATTTGTCCTTCTGAAAAAGATGAAAAGTCAGAGGATCACCACAGACATTGCAAATCAAGTAACAACAAAGTAAAAAAAAAAAAAAATCAATTTGTCCATTAATTGCAAATGTTAGGATGCTAAATTTAGATTGTGAACATGGTAAACATTATACTTGCTTAACATCACCATGTTAGTATTGTAATTATGAGCATCTTAGCTTGCCTCTGGCAGCATTGGCTCAAAAACAATGCTGTGCCAAAATGCAGTGTCACAGAGCTGCTAGCATGGCTATAGACTCTTGATTTCTTGCTGCTAGATTTTTTTTTTTAGAAATGAGAAAGCCATCAGGTTTTTATAAAATATTGTTTGCTGAAACTAATTTGGGATAAAGATGGATTACATAAAAACAAGCACTTGTTTTTAGCCAAAAAGGGAGCGTTCATCTTAGCAGCTGACCCATGGGATACAGTATGGATCATTCTATAATGGATCGCATCTACATTATTTTACACTCTGGATTGCCTGAGGCCTGACTTAGTTGCAGACAGGAATGAGGTCACTAATGGCAAATGGATTCCTGATATCTAACCCATTAAGTGTTTTTTTTTTTTTTTTTTACAGGCTCCTTTAGCTGTTTACACACTGCTATACATTAAATTGGCTACTCAGCTCCAGCTCCAACACTGCACCCAATTTATCATGCTTTCCTAATCTAGGTGATTTCTTACAATAATAGCACCTAATAATGATGAAAAACACAATTTAAGCTGCCAGGGGTCTGACTTTGATTGAAGACAACATTAGCAACAAATCAGATTTTCAAATATATCTTAATCAAGATTTTAACATTTCACATTTGTTCAGTGGGATTCCTTAGATTTTGGGGGGTCTGATGTCTCATTTAAGCTACATCAAGCAAATGATTTTGTCGATTTAAATAATGACCAGAACATTTCAAGCTGCTTTTTCTTCGTTTTGTTTTACTACTATTCCCATTATTTGAAAGTGTCATGAATCCATTGCACAGGGACCAATCCTGGTTAGATGCAGGAAGAGCTGGCCCCGTAGTCTACCCACAGTGCCCAGAACCTCTTAGTGGGCCATCTTGTTGAGAAAGAACAAGGAGTAGAGCTACTTTCATCACCAACCCCTTCCATTCCATCTGAGCCAAGCAAGCAGTTTGACAGTTCAGAACTGAAATAGGTGAAGGATGTGGTACGCAAAGCAAGAAGGCAAATCAAGGCTGGACCAACTTTGCAATCTTCTTGCAGAGTGTTGAAGCAAAGATCTTCTTCAGCATAATCTCAAACAAACTCAGCTATTACTTAGCAGACAACAACCACATTGACATCTTAGTCCAGAAAGGAGGAACAGCAGGAATGTCAGGGCGTCTGGAGCGCACTGGTATGGTGATACAGCTAACCCAAGAGGCCAGGGAGAACAAAGGCAATGTGACAGTGCTGTGGCTTAACCTGACCAATGCCTACAGCTCCCTCCCCACACGCTGGAGCAGCACACTTTACATCATATACCAAGCAGACCTCATCTGCGACTATTACAACAACTTCAGCATGAGGGTCAACACACGACTCTGCAGTAGTAGACTGGTAGGCATCGTCACTCATGGCAGAGCCAGATTGGGATCTTTCCCTGCCCCTCACATGAACACCAGAAGTCAAGAAAACCGGCACCTGGTACAGCAAGAGGTGTGGGCAGCGATGGACAATGTAAGAACAAGCAGAGGTGTAGGTATGAAACAAGGAGCCTGGACAAAACAGAACAACACTCTTGGGGAAAAAAGGTGACCTGGAATTCTGAGCCCCACAGAGTGAAGTTCTTCATCCAGGCAGTGTATGACGTTCTACCGAACCCAGCTAACCTCCACACGTGGGGCAGATTAGAGGCACCAACATCCCCACTGAGCTCATGATGTTGAACACTCAAGCGCATAATGAGTGGCCCTAGCACAGGGGACGTATCTATGGTGCCATGATCAGGTTTTGAAGGTCATGGCTCAAAACCGTCAATCAAGGGAGATGACCAGGCACACCCTCTTTTCGAAGCTCAACAACTTTGTCAGCACATTAACTCCACCACCCTACATCTTGATGTGGTTATCTGGTCAGACTCCACCAAGCAGGTCATCTATTGGAGCTGACAGTGCTGTTGGAGGAAAACATGAGAGAAAATAGGCCAAGTGTGAAGATCTTATCAGTCGCTAGTTGTTGCCAGCTGGACACGAGCAGGGGTCTGACCAGCCTCTGCTGGCTCACCTGGGGGAGGTAGTATGATGTTGAAAGACCTGAAACTCCCAATGATCCCAGGAACATCACTGATGATGTTTCCAGCAGTACCAGAAGATATTTTTCACTCACCAGTCTCGCATTGCTATACCTATGTATGCATTGCGTTTGCACCCACAGCGTAGGGGGAAAAATCCAAATCTTTCTTTACTTTGTTTGAAATACAGTTCACCATTATGTCATCGCATATGGAGCAGAGCCACTGTGATACGCTAAGTGGATTCAATCACAGCAAGAGCCAGAGAGAGAGAGACAGAGAGAGAGAGAGAG
>NW_019525354.1:271159-322749 GCF_002814215.2 Seriola lalandi dorsalis
TGAAACAAGGAGCCTGGACAAAACAGAACAACACTCTTGGGGAAAAAAGGTGACCTGGAATTCTGAGCCCCACAGAGTGAAGTTCTTCATCCAGGCAGTGTATGACGTTCTACCGAACCCAGCTAACCTCCACACGTGGGGCAGATTAGAGGCACCAACATCCCCACTGAGCTCATGATGTTGAACACTCAAGCGCATAATGAGTGGCCCTAGCACAGGGGACGTATCTATGGTGCCATGATCATGTTGTTTCCAGCAGTACCAGAAGATATTTTTCACTCACCAGTCTCGCATTGCTATACCTATGTATGCATTGCGTTTGCACCCACAGCGTAGGGGGAAAAATCCAAATCTTTCTTTACTTTGTTTGAAATACAGTTCACCATTATGTCATCGCATATGGAGCAGAGCCACTGTGATACGCTAAGTGGATTCAATCACAGCAAGAGCCAGAGAGAGAGAGACAGAGAGAGAGAGAGAGGGCCAAGGAGGGAGAGAGAATCAAATAACCATTTTTTTCACTGAAATGGTAGCTGGCCAGTGCGGCAGACGCCCTCCTCCAGCCAGAAAGCTCAGCATTGAAGAGTGCCAGCGAGTGCTGCTCTTCTCGTCACACACACACACACACACACACACACACACACACACACACACGGCTCTTGTTTTATCAGTGCCACTGAACACAGACAGATGGTTAATTGCTCCTCTGTGGATGTGTGTCTGATCTCAGCAAATCTAAATATGGGCCTGCCTAGGTGTATGCTCCCAAGTCCACCTGCACTCCATTGACATTTGAGGACATGTGTATCCACAAACCATTTCTGTTTTTTTTTTTTCTGTTTTTTTTTTTTGTTTTGTTTTGTTTCCTTTTTTCTTGCTTTTTAAAAAAAAAAATTCCAGGCATTCAACTCTAGAAAGCTACTGGATCTCAAACAACACAGGCTCTACTCTAAAAGGATGATTAATTCAAAACTACCACATAAATGCTACTTCCAGCATTAGTACTGTGACAGTGGAAAAAACATGCAGACCTCTCATCATTGCTTTGAGAGCTGAAATATACTAAATTACTCTGCTTTGTGTATGGTGGGTCACAGTAGCAAATAAAAGCTTTTGTGATGGATAATGGGCGTTGAAAGCTGCAGCCTGAAACCAGACAGCAATAGAAAAGAGTGGTTGTTAAATAGTGACAGAACTGTAGCGGTGATGTTGTGACTTCAACTGGGTTCAAAGCATAACTGAGCGATAATGGCCGTATGTACAGTGACTTAACTTTGCACAATATCCAACTTAAACCTGAGGAATGTCAGCATTGTAAAATCAGCTTCTTACCAGCTATGATGGGGGCCAGGCGGAAGATATCTGAGAGCCGGCTATTGACTGGTTCATATGGGGAGTATTCCAGCAAGTCATTCCCTGCATGGGGAAACAATGATTGTTAATTGTGTGTGTGTGTGTGTGTGTGTATAAACATGTATGTGGTGTGGCTGAATGTTATCTGATTCTCTTTATATTACATTATAAAATCAATTATACTGAATCAGTAAATTAATCATTCCTTTTAATTACACATATTGATAATGAGCGCTTATTTTCTAGATTATTAATATGTTGTCATGTATAGAACCTCTGAAGGAGGTTGACCTCATGTTCACTTAGTAACAAGTACAATTATCTCTGTTACATGGGTTTAACACATCTGAGAACAGGCATACCACGTGTCAGTATAATGAATCTGGGGCAACATGGTGACATTTGTCATGTATTTGTTCAAAGAGCTTGAGTTTCCAGCTTGATTCTATAAGCAGACATGTTTATTGCAGCGTGACTAAGATTTACAGTAAGTAGTACATGTGTTCAGCGTTAAAAGTGTTGGAAAGTAACAGTAGCCTACATTTACTCAAATAATGTCCTTAAGTTCAAATTTGAGGTCCTTTCCTTGAGTATTTCCCTCTAAGCTACTTTAAACATCTGCTCCTGCAATTCAGAGGTAGGCTCCTTCTACTCCACTGCATTATCTGATGGCCATCTCTTTTCTAGTTTTTTCACATACAAAACATATGAGTTTATAAAATAATCCATAATTACTTAATAAACTACCTTTTTAGTATATAAAGTAGCTCCACTTTGACTAACTACAATGTTGAAATCCTGCTTAATATACATAAAGGAATCAGTGATAATGACGGGGGCCATTCTACCGGCACAATAAGTACTGTACTTTTCCTACGTAAAGGACTTTTTCTTTTTAACAAAGGAAGAAATTCTGAATACTTCTTCTACCATCATATACTTTTATAGTGAGCTTATTAATCAGTCAAATATATTTAATCGTTCGCTCTGAGTCGTTGCATACCCTGTAAGCTTTGAAATATGCTCCAGAAGATCCGGAGACAGTTCTTCTCCTTCTTCATGCCTCTTCTACACCTGCAGTTGTACAAGGGACTCTGCTTCATGGCATCTATAGCGCTGCGGCACTCGCCCTGCGCCTCCGGACCGGTGACCGCACTGAAGTTGCTCTCCCTCCCCGCCACACACTGCCTCATCGTCCGGTACTTGGTGCTGCAGGAGTACTCCTTGAGACATTGTTCACTGGCCTTTACGCAGTCCAGGCGGGCGGACCGGGAGGCAGCGCCGCTGTCACCCTTCAAGGTGAAGACTGAGTCTGGGAGTTACAAGAAGTGAGTCAGAAGAGATTTGTCTTCACCATGTAAACTAATTTGTAGACATTTCTCTGCACACAACAGACTTCCCATCACTCAGTTATCATTATTTCATTTTTTTTGGCAGATAAGCAAAAATGCATTGAGTATTAGTCAAACTTTCTGGATCCTGAATGTTCACAATCAGAACAGAGGAAACATCTGTGTTTCCATATGCGCCCTTTCCTCACTGCCACTGTTTGCTGCATCTATTAAACTGAGCTGTAAAGGAACAAGACCAGTTTTTACATATAACATTATAGAAATTCAACAGATGAATTCGTCACTTACCCGGGAAGGACAATATAATGAAAAAAGTTGTTAAAATCATTGCGCTAGGAGATTACGTATCTGGTTTGAAACAGATGTTTCTAGAATTAAAATAAAATGTCAAGAGAACTTGTCACACAGATCCACTTTTCTTCAATTTGCACATAATATGGGTTCAAGTGATGATGCATCCTGTAGATCCAACAGTGAGAATCCAAAACTCTCGAGCTGAGTCCAGCCGCTAAAACCACATCGCGCGAAGCTGCCGGAGTTTCAGACGATTTAAAAACCACAAGTGTGACACGAAGAAGCGCACCGATGGAGCATTTCCACTTCACTCTGCTCCCATCAACTCCTCTGTCCGTCCGCTGCTGTCACACACACATATACACACTCTCTCCCACACACACACACACACACACACACACACACACACACACACAGAGACAGCGCGGTGTGTTTGAGCCGACACGGGAGCTGTCAGTGGGTTTCAGGACAAAACTTTACGACCAAAAAGAGTCGGTAGAAATCAGAGTAAAGCCTTGAACCATACTGTTCAACTTAAAGAAGACATTCATCTAACTTTAATTGTCCATCATAGTCACAGAAAGGACTGAAAGCGTATTTGAATTATACATCCCAAAAAACTGGAGACAAAAATGCACTCCGTTTTGCAACGCCGTTTGATCCGGACTGTTCTCCACTCTGATGAAAAACTGAGGCTCGGGATGCAGCGCGTGAGGGCGTGACGTCATGCGACTATGCGCACAATAACCTTAATAAAGCCATTAACAGCATCAGTTTCCGTCAAACTGCTACAAGACAGTCAGGAGCAAATTGATGGCCAGCGGCAAGCAGGTTACATCTGTAAGAACATTCCAGCTGAACGGAGCTCTCTCATTAACTATGAGGAAAATCAACATTTATAATAGATCATTATGTATTTATGTAACCCGCAGGCCTGCAGAACATGAGAGCTTAGCAGATTTAAGATATATTTCCTATATGGAAGAGCTAAATTGCAACAATTTTTAAGTGTCCCATTATCTTTTAAAGTCTTTAATTGTCCTCTCAGCTTTTCAGTATGAAGCTTTTATAGTCAACAGTAATCCCTAACCCTTCAATTTAAAGGAATGGGTAGCCAACAACAGTTTTTTTTTTTTTTGTTTTTTTTTGTAGGATGTTTAAAAGTTTCATGGTATTTCAATCCATGGAATTGAATGGCACAAATGGTAAGTGGAATTGGGGAGAGGGGGGGAATCATATTGCTTCTTTATCTGAAATTGCAGTTACCATATAAACTGTGATAACTGTTGACAGAGCTTTTTCTATCAAAGTTTGTTTTTCTGCACTGGAAAAAAACATTAGATTTAGAGAATGAGTGAAAAATGAGACAGTAGCATTCACGAATTTACTGGGTAGAGAGTTTTGGGATCTGGCAGCTTGATTGGCAGTTCACAGATTGTGCACAGTGGAATATATATTGTGTTTGATTGCTACATTGAAATGTTATGTACAATACAATCTAAATGAGCACTTTGTCCGCTTTGGAAAATTTTGTGTTTCTCGTGTCCCTTAAATCTATAGGAAAAGATTTGCAAGAAACAATGAAAACTCATTACTGTAATAGAAATCTCATTAATGCATACAAGTCCTTCTTCACTTGTGCTTGATTTTGTTCAAGTCCATCCATATGGGACCAAATGTAGCCTGCTACAGATGTCACATGACCTTTATACACAGATGCTGCACGGCATGCAGGACATCTATAATGTATGCTGCCTTGCTTAAGGGCACCTCTGCAGCTGTTTCTCATTGTCATTTATAGTGAGAGTGGCCAAACACACACACACACACACACACACACACACACACACACACACTTCTGCTAACATCAAAACAAATAAAATATCAACTTTAAGGGAAAAAGAGTGGTGGCCCACTTCACACAGCAAATGTCATACACTGCATTTAATGAGTGGGCATAATCTACAACATAGATTGATCAAAAGATGAGATGCATCAAGATCTGGGTGGCTTACCACCTTCAATGAACGATTTCCCTAGGGGGAAACAAGCTTTGAAAAAAAAACAGTTGAAACAACGATGTCATGCCAGCTGTCAAATTTACAGAACAAAGCCCTTTCACTGCCAAACCAGCCCTTCATTTATTCATTATCCTTTTTGTTCTCTTAAGTTTTTCTTAGGCCGCTCTGTTGCTCTCAAGCAGCACCAACATTGTCTTTTGTATGTGTAGAAATAATAAAACTAATCATAGGTTAAGAATAAACATGCGGTTGTATCAAGTTCACACACAGGTTCAATTTTTTTATACCCTGGAAAAATGAAGAACAGCAGCATTTTTGACAGACTGTAACTTTCTTTGAATGTAAAAGGAAACAAACAAACAATAACTCTTAATAACCTTGTTAAAGTCAGTTTAGAGAGGGATCCTCACAAGACTGCTGAGCGAGCATTAGGCATAGAGACGGACTTGGATTTTATAAGGCTGATTGTTTTGATTTGGCCCGAGGAAACTTCCCATTTACCAAATTGATATTGTGAGGTTTGTAATAATTAATTAGCCTGTGATTGTTTTATTCATCTACAGTATTAAATCAGTGAAAGATTTTGAAAAAAGTATTCTTATTCTTATTGTTGTTGTTATATTATTGATTTTTTTACCCCATTTAGGTTTAAGGAAAATATAAACATCTAATACTGTATATGAATAACCTGTGGAGAGTTTGCTAGTAAATGGAATCGATTGGAGCAGGATTGATTAATAAGTTGTGAGTGCCCAGTGGATTACATTAGTGTCATAATAAAAACTCATCTGATAAGATGTAATTCATGTCACATTTCCCATCTGAAGTAAAAGGCAGGCATTAAAGACATTGATTTGTCTATTTATTGTGTATAAACTAATGCAAAGATGAGAAGGCTTCTGTGCAGCTTCAGGTTTAATCTCACAACAGCTTCAACAATGTACATTGAACAGCTCTCATTCTGTCCTAATATAATGTTTTCTTCTGCAGTTTATATTGAGTTCTATTGTTAACCACATGGCTATTTGCTTTGCCATTTCTAATTAAGTGTTTGTGATTATTGAATGACGCTTGTAAATGCACTGGGCTGTTCGACCAACAAGTCAATATCTCTGTATAGGCTCAACTGTGTGAGTGCCTCAGCTCACAGATAGCGCTAATTATTAAGCATGTATTTGCAACATACGGTATTGTGCTTGTTTAAGTGGTTAGCAGAGATCAATGACACCTTTGTTCACATTTAAAAAGTTCAAGGATTTATGGTTGAGTAGGAAAATATTATACAAATAATAGGTCTGTTCATTAAGTGTTAACTGGCAGTGTCACCACCTCATGCTTCCACCACCCAGTTAAAGTGTATCTATTTCATAAGAGTTCTAAATAACCATAACATGAAATAGTGTTATAGCTTTCAGGATGTGATTGATTGCTGTTGGTTAAAGCCCCAGTGGAGGGTGAGGAAGCCATCAGTCGTTCAGTTTCCAGTGACAGTAGCTAACGTATTTCCTGCATATGATACATCCCTCTTAAACAAATGGAAAATCTATACAGAATCAGCCACAGGAAGAGGCTCAAGCTGCCAGGCACCTCGCTCATATCCACATCAGGACTCTTTATTACCTTGCAAAAGCTCTCTCTCAGCGTTATCCATCTCCGACACTTTATGGTGATCATTCATTTGATGTGTCCCCCAAGAACACTGAAGCCTTCGCCACATGAGAACACTTGCAGGATGAGATTTATTAGTGGGTAATCGATATCATTGTTCTGTGTATATCGCAAGATCAACACTAACCAATTACTGGGTCCTGAGACCAGTTTCTGCACCTCTGACAGGAAGCTTATGTATATTGACTTATGCAGTCATTCAAAAGTAAGCATTTTAGTGTGTCTCTCAATTTAGCATAATTGTAAACAAAACTATAGGACTATAAATGCACCTTTTATAGCATCAGACAACCTTACAGAATCAATGACTCACCTCCTGTAAGCTTGAGGTAGTTGGTAAAAGCTGGTTGTTGGCTGCCTCTTAGAGAACAGCAGTTGTACTGTCACCTTGGTTACAACGGGTTCCAATGGTGACAAGATTTCCTGACATAGAGAAATACAGAAACCACAGTATAAACTTCTCAAACCACTCCTGCAGCATATCCCACTTCTCCGCTGTCCATCTGTATGTTCACTGTGTTCCAAACACCCACGGTCGTGCCAAAATATGGCTAAATACACTGCCTACATCTATGCCAAAAACGTGAATGGCATGGATGTGCAGGAGGAACACGAAAATGGAAGTGTGGAAGCTGTGTATTTAGCCATGTTTTGGCTCAGTATGGTCCAAACAGTCCTATTTTTGCCAAATCTCCAGTACAGTGTGTGGCGAACATACTGTGCATATGGAAGGACAATATGTGTGTTCGTTCATTTTTGCCAAAATATGGCAAATCAAAAAGATGGACAGTGGAGAGATCTTTTAGGATGCACAAGTAGTTTGAGAACTTTGTGTGAGTATTTCCCCTTTGTGAAACCTGGTCACCATTAAAATCTTTTCTGACCGGCAGGTACTGCTGTTCACTTTAGCAGGAATACTAGATTGCAAGCATTTTGTATTTACATTTAAACCATTGTTGATTCAGTGCTTCATAATGACTATAATCAATTTGAGGACATAACATTTTACATACATCTTTCATATTGTAACATACAGTATGTCACAATATGCCAGAAAAAACCCTTTTGATATTGTGACATTGTTTTCACCCCTGTTGCTCAGCCACCATACTCCTCTTGTTCACCTTCATATCTCTTTGTAGTCTATAGACTGATGGTTTCCAAACAGACTTATCTTATGACCCCAATAGGACAATCACAGTACAGGCCAGTGCAGTCATTGTGTTTTTAGTGTTGTCTTAACCTTCTTTTTGGTTCACAGATTTGAGGTTATAATATTTTCCTCTTATAAGTGAATCAATTTAGAAACACTGGCTGACTGGGCATACGTGTGTTTTGTCTTCTGAAAAAAAGTTTTTAATTGGATCCCAGGTTTTATTTCAATAAAGCAGCTGTTTGTGATGCAGGGATTCTATTATAAACAGCCCTGATCACTTTGGAGGAAAAAGGAGGATAGCCCATGGTGAAATAAAGAGACTACAGTACCATCTAGTGGAAAACATAACCCTGTACAAGCTTCTTCTTTTTTTTTTTTTCTCTTTTTTTTTTTTTTATGACCTGCTGAATCATGCTCTGTAAGAATGGTCTGCTGTTTAGAAACTTGACATGACTTAAATATTCAGTTTTAGCTCATATTAATGTTTTTCAAACATGTCTTCAAAGAAATTTAATATTTTCTTTGTTGGGTTCACCAGTACAATAATTGTGTCATGGCAAACATCACCACAGTTTGGATCATCACTATCAGGCGTTCTGTGTCCCCAAAATGAAACCATGGTAAGAGACAAACAAATAAATAGACCTGGCCACAGAAATGCTGTATAACTTCAATGAAATCAAATTATGATATTACAGTAGATTTGTTTTCTATTGCATTTCCAGAATGTATGTGATCACAGACACACACTGTATTGCCACTGTAGGTAAATTGCCTCCAGTCTTGCCCCTTGCTGGCTCATCTTCAACATATAAACTCCTCGCTCCTCACTATTTGCTGTCACAACCATCTTCTTCTTTACTTGTTCCTGCTTTGCTCTGCTTTGCTCAGTATTGTCTGTGTCACTGATCATTTCTGTGACCCACTACATCTGTCTGCAGTGGGTCACTTGCAGTGCAGTGACCCCATTGAACCCACCAACAGAACTCACCACCCTTCCTACCCTCCTGTCTTCCTACTCAGAGATGAACACATCACATTGCCTTACAATAAGCTGCCATTTTTTCGGTGTACTTCTACAGACATATATATATTATTTAGATAAAGCAGCTATTGCTAGCTACAGCTAGCCCTGATCACTTTGAAGGAAAAAGGAGGATAGCCCCTGGTATATAGACTAAACTCTATACTTCACCACAGGTTTCCCCTGGAGAACTGACGATCTGATTAGATTTTGGGAGCACCTTGCTGCATAAATTTGCATATCAGAGATACATACAGAAAAAAAGGCAGGTCATTAAGCAGCTCAAATGCCTCATGTTTAACTCGCAGCTTCCTCGAGGCAAGAACAAGGTCAGTTTAGTTGTGATTAGCATCGGGGAAAGGTTACTTTGATTAGGCCAAAGTAATGGGAACAACAGACTTGCAGTGGGGTTGGCGTTTGGCAACAGTGAAAGCAACTGTCTGGACAAAACCAGACGAGACGTGCGTCTTAGAGCTCTAAAAATCATCTTGTGCTTCCTCTGTGACCCAGAAAAAACATATTTGTGCTGCCACGTTTCTTGCTGAGCCGGTAATGGAGGATAGGGAAGCAGTTGTACTTGTCTCACTTATTTCCGACTAAAAGGAGAATATGACATCGGTGATGAAACGCAGGCAAACACAGGGCGTAAAAGTAAGTAAGTAAAAATGTATAGTTAACGTTAGTCAGCAGTTTCAGGTTAATGTATCTTTATTCTGACCTTAATCCAAATTTAGATCTCCAATGAAGTATATTCTGGGCTTGTGTCAGAAAGTACAAGCCCATCTCCTCAGTAGCAGACATCAATTTTTGATGAAGTGGTAAATAAACTGTCTGAAACAGCCATCACTTTCCCCTCTCTACCTGCCTCTTCACCTGCATTTGTTACTTTCTGGTTGAAGAGGAGTGGCTCTTAAGGAAGGTTGCAAAAGAGGAGTAGTGAAAAAAATTTCCGGATGATGCAACCAAGGTCTGGTTTGTCCTGAGATTTATTGTTCCACTTACAGTGAAAGGAGGAAAGAATAAATATTGTTGGTAACAGCTTAGTGTTTTGTATGTATCCAAAGAAAATGTGACCAAAAATCCAGATTCCAAAATTCTATTTATAAAATCAGTTATAAGAAAATTGATCAAAACAAAAAATAGATGTAGGATAACTAAGGTTACACTTCACTTTATAGACGCATTTCTAACCTACATGTAGCCTTAATTGTCAACATTATTTTATTAGTTTTAAAATAAAAAAAATAAAAAAATGCTTGCATTAAATAATTTGTTAAACCATGTGACATTGATTACATGCAAATTTGCAGCATCTGTTTAGGCTGTTGGGCTGTTTTGGTTTTATATGAAGTGTTGCAGTATTGTCTGTGATTTACAGCAAATTACCATATGAGCAGTCAACATATGGGTACACACACAAAGACACGGCCAAAAGTCTGCGCACAGCCAGCTGGCATTGAGCAGATCCAACAGGCTAAGATGATGAGCAAATAGCTTCATGGCACGACCATGCTGCTTTGGCAATTACTCATGTGTCAGCTGGTAGTAAAGTGCATTCTATTATTCATTGATTTCATGTGGCACAGGGATCTGTTCACTCAGTGAGCATAGCATGCATACACACATGCACACCGTTGATGTTGTAGGTGATCTGCTGTGCACAAACATAACCAGCAGGGGGCAGTGGTGTTACACTGTGAGGAGCAACGCAAAGACTTGAGGTGAAGACACCACTGTATTTCATAACACCACAGTGAAGATAATCTTAAAAATAGTGCTGAGTGTTGCACTGCCATTGTCTCATGGCCCCAAACGCTCTGGGAGAATTTAGCCATCATGCCACCATCTTGCAAGCTTCATTTTTGGAGCTGCATTGTCTCTTGCGCAGTTACACTGAACTAAATTGACAGTTGAGGTGTCAGAGCAGTTGATTCTGTGGTACAGTTGATTTCTTTTTTTTTTTCTTTTCTCTTTTTTAAACCATATAAGCTCAATATTTATGGATTCCTTTTAAATTCAGCACATATGCGCAGAGACGGTGTGTGGGCAGTCATAGTCCTGGAGGAATACCACTACCAAGCTTCATGATTGTAGAACAGGCCTTCACTGGTATTTCACAGTTTTGTCAGACAGTATATGTTAATTTTAAATGGTCCAGTTCCAGGTGGTTACTGTGCCATAGCAATGATGTTATTGTTTCAATGCTCCACAAATATCCTGCAGTCTTACCCTGGCACAGCGAGAGTCTGTATCTACAATGCAAGTCTTTGGACAGGCCCCTCCAACATTGCTTCACCTCCCTTTCTGACGCCTTGCATGTGTTGGCCTCCAGTAGGTTTTAAGTGAGCAAGACATATTTAGGTTCATTATAAACTTGCTCCATTCTTGTAGAGCAATTATAACAAGCTGCTAGCAGTTGCTCCCATTTGGGATGCTTCCAAAGTGGTTATATAAGATGGTATTTTCTGGGGATTTCATACAATTTCACAAAGATAGTGCAATATTTAAAGAGCCAAGTAACATTATTTAAACAATAATTTATGTATAACCACGCTATACAGCTACCTAAAGCAGAGATAGAGTACACTGTAGTAATTACATGTGAGAATTCACTAATTGTGTTTATGAGGACTGATTAAAGACACAGCTAATTGTTGGGGAAAAACAGTGAGCAGTGCAACTTTTAAATATTAAACCTTCTGTCAGCACTTAATAAGTTTAACACTGGGTCCTATTATGTTGACATTCATTGTTATTCTAACCAGTTGTAGTTTTATTGCTTACTGTGCTAAATTACAGTGTGCAGTAAATATAGAAATACCAAGATTAAAATGACACAAAATAAATAAAATGCTTATTTTTTTCCAAGAGGCAAACTCCAGGGCTGAAAAATGAAGCCGATATGCAAGTGCCAAAAACTGCCCAACTTTACAGCAGAAATAAACATGTTTACAGCCTGGTACAAAAAACTGTTTCAGTCTCATGCATAATTGAGGGGGTGCCGCTTTGAGTGACAAGTGGGTGAGCGTATAATTGTCACAAACTGTCATTCTCTGAAGTCTCGGCTCCACACATGTCCCGCCTCTTTGCCGGAAGTTAGGCGGAGTCAAGCACTGCCAAGAAGGTGACAGCTGAGCAGCCCACTCTGAGCTTCAAAATCACTCTTCAGAAATCTATGAGCGATGACACAAAGTCTACGTCCATCTTTAAATACAGTTTGTTTTTTTCTAATGTATCTTTGTACTGGCAAGATGATTTGGTCTTAATACATTTCCCAAGATTCATAAAGACCACACATTACATCATATATGGCATTATACTGCACTTAGAGTTGTTATCATGTAAAACATTGTGTCACTTCTGTGGAGGAAGCTTGAATATTGTTCTTGGCTTTCACTATTTTCCTTCGGCATCATTTTGTCCTCAGCATCCCCGCTTGGTATTCCCTCCCACACTTCCAATTATCCTTGACGTGATAACACACTATAATGTGACACACAAGGGCAAATGGCTACTCTGTCTAGAAACCGATCTCCCCCAGACCAACTCTTCCCTCTGCATATTGGTAAAAGAAAGTGTCTCGAAAGTCTCTCTGAGTTGTCATTAAGCAAAAAGATCTTCCAACATTTGCATCATTATTATCTACACACAACACACTACAGTACCAAAATACCATTCATTAAGTATTTTGCAGGACAGCAAGAAAATGACTGCTTCTGCAGTTCTGAAAATACCCTATCACAGGCTATTTGACGCCATTTAAAGGCAGAAAAGTGAAGCGAACCACCCAACCTGCATACTAACTAAACTGATATAGCAGTGTCTGTTCTGTGCTGCAAGAGACTAGCAAATCACTGCATGTCCAAGGCAACAGTCAGTGCTCTAACTTAGAGATAGATTATACATGTAACCCTTATATATGCCAGTTAACATACAAATAACATCATCCTTCATATCAATGACGTACTGAACCTGTATCAGCCAAGTTGCTGTAAGCAATCGCAGGGACTCACTGTTCTAACTGCTGAACAAACCTTTGCTGCTTGCTTTAAGCTCTGTCCACAAATGAACAAACCCATTGATTTACCTGGTAGAGTTAAAGTTGGCTTTGCTACCCACTTCAGCATCCAATTTCCACTGCACACTCCATCTCTTGCAGCTCTACTGTACCTCTGCTGCCCCAGACTTGGTTGAGAATGTTTTGGGAACATATTTCATCTGTATTTCCACATTGGTCTAGTGGAGAAAAAAAGTCTGGTTGAGAAAAAGATTTTATTCATTTGGTCTATCAGAATGGTAACAATACTGGGCCATGTTTAAACAGCAGTAGCAGCTTCTCCAATTCAAATGAGGTAAACCTGAGCAGATAGTTTAACAATATCCCTGTGAAATGTATTTGATTTTCTTATTTTGAAAGACAAAGTGGTTATAGTAGGGGTGTTTGAACTTGAAATAAATAGGTCAGATCTTTATTGTTATTTTTGTTGGACAGAGAGGGTTGAAATCATCTCTGCAGACAGACCTGCTTTCCATGAAGTACTTGTGACAAGAGTTTGTGCAGACCAGAAACAATAACGCGAAAGAACTTCATGTACGCCACACCCACTGTGATGTCTGTTGTCATTTCAGAATGCATACATATTGGAGGTTATATTTTATTGTTTGCTGAGCGTGTTTACTCGAGGCACTGTTCAGTAACCTTAGAACAATGAGCATTAGTAAGCGACAATTGTATATTGTATCTTACTGTTCCTGGTTTTCCACCACTTAATGGACTTTAATGGGGTATTTAATTTACTAACACGTTGTAGGCAGTGAACTCTGAACCTTAATGGGGGATAATGCTGTGATGTTGCCAGCTGAGCAGAACAGACTCGCTGCTATATGCTTATGGAGTGTTTTCAGCGGTGCAGCTTCAGCAAGTATGAAGAGCAGCACATAAGCCAAAAGAGGCTCCTTAAATAAGATCCTTACATTTAGATTTTACTGGTTGTAGACATCCATAGACAGGGATGATGTGCTTTGGAATTGACTGGTTTTAAACTGCAGCTTATTAGAGCCATGTGCACAATAAGAAATGTTTTCAAAGTTGTATTGCAGACACCTTTAACACCATTTAAACAGACAGTTTTTGGCAGGTGGATCAGAACAGCTCATGTGTGACTCCAAACTGTGACTCTCTACACTTTTAAAAGTGGTTTCTTAATTTCACTACATGCCTGTCCGATGATTTACAGTGTGTAAAATGCAGCATTTTCCTCATCACATCACTTTCACCACCAAATGAAATGTCATCATGTCCACCAGGAAATGTCTCCAATCAAAAGCAAATTTTGATCAGCAGCTTTACTGCCGAGTGGAGCAGAAATGTAATGAAAGAAACAGAACATAGTCTAACATAGAAGTCGTGTTGGTTCTTCCACCGACAGGTGCCACTGGTGGCTGTTTTCAGGGGTTATCTGAGGAAGGAGTGTTGACTCTGTTTTGTTCTTGCCTTGCAGTACAATCTGGACAATATATTATTTCTCAAGCCAATGCACCTTTTTAAATAGTGCATTTAAAGGGACAGTTCTAGTATGATTGAAGGTTCTGCTTATTCCTGGTTGCTTTTCACAGTGTGAGATGTAGTGTTTTGCTTGTTTTGTTTGTCTTGGATTTTTTTCAAAGTAAATATTTCAAAATAAATAATGTGTAAATATTACAAGGTCTAAAATTAAGATTCATTTCAATTTCATTTTAGACTTTGTTGTGATTGACATAAGGAGACTCCTAGCACATTTTGTAGAGGAAGACCTAGGATTATGAGATTATTCACCAGCAATTAATAATAATCCAAGAGGAAAACATAGAAGCAAAAAAATCGAATTGAGTCAGTCCCTCCAAATCTCACCTCCATTATAGTGGTGTCCCTGTATGTTAATATGAAACTCTGAGTGAAGCCGAAGTTTATTTCCTATTTCTGGTTGGATGCAACTTTGAAAAATGTGATTGGTGGCCTCCAGTACTTTGATGGATTGCTTCGGCAGACTGAATTAGATGTCTCCGGAGTTGTTTTCTTCAGCTTCAGGAATTGAACGAGCCAAAGAGGTATGCCAAAACAGATTTTACAGTGCTCTCAGTCATGGTGCGTGCATGTAATTATGTCACAATTGACTTTGGCGAGAGAAAAGTGAAGAATCAGCAAAAAGTCATCACACAGTGGAACTGACCATATAATGTAGACCTGAATCTGGGTGTGTAGCTCTGAACAGAGTTGTTTTCTCTCCTTCACTTCAATGAACAGTTGGAGTTGCTGAATGTGTGTTGGCTCGATTGTGCTGCTTGTGTTGCTGCTTCAGCTGTTCTGCTACTTATTCATGGAGTGAAACCTCCAAACAGACCTCTTTCATCCGCTTGTCCCTGTCCTCATGGGTCTCTCCATCCTCTTTATCACTGCTCAAAGTGTTCACAAACAACTGATTCACATTGTTTGTGTTTCGACAAACCTCTTGTAAAAAGGAAATGACCAAACTGAAAAAGTGCCCTGTGCCATCCTTGTTGCTAAACTGTTTTTCTTGGGCTTTACACAAGGGCATTGTCCTCTTAACTGTTTGCTCTTTAAAATTGTTTTTAATCTTACTCTTGTATACTTTAACACTTCCTGCTGGCTAGATAAACAGAAAGTGTGTGTCCCAGTTCAATACTGGATGCCAGTTCCATACAGTATGTGTGTAGAGATGTTATACCCATACCATTTTTTCCTTCCCAGTACCGATTCCGATACCTGAACTAAAGATTTTTTTACTGTGTACTACTCCTGTATACTACTTACAGTGTGTGGATGTGATATGATTGCTGTCATTGTTGTGTGCCATGGCTCGGCTGAAATTCTTTAAAAAAACATAACAGTATTGCCACCCCTTGAAATTGAAACCTTGAATACAGTACATGTTTTCTTTTTACTGGTGGAAATTTCCAGTGTAACATAGAGCTGGGTGATATGATTTCAAATCAATATCACAGTTATTTCAAACTTTTACTTCAATTGTGATTAATGAACAATTCCTTTGGCGCTTATCAGTCTCTGTGATTGTGTTCCAAGTGATTAAATGAATGGGTGGTGTTACCTTTAGTCACTGTCCGTGTTGCATTCACTGCTGTCTGGTAGTTGTTATTGATTAGACCGAAATGAGCAAAATTAAGATGGTGAATGGTTCTAAAAGTTGGCTTTTTCAGTTAATTGCCCAGCCCTAGTGTAACATTTTTGACGTTTTGCTAATGGCTAATGTTACATTATTTACTGGAAATCAATTCTTCTTCGTCGCTCTCAAACAGTTGCCAGTTGCTGCACAGCCCAACTTCCTGTGTAGGCTACTGTTTTAGAGCAGCAAAAAAGAACTGAAACTGACATTTTCTTCGTGTGTGAAGTTTATTGATAAATTCTGTGGTGTTGGATCAATGCTTAGACCACGTACTCACCGATACCCAATACCGTATTTTCAGCAGTAACGGGGGCATTTCCAGCACTAGTATTTGTAGTGGAACAACTCTAATGCGGGGGCAGATTTAGCAGGGGGGGTCTGGTGGTCCTCCCCAAAACATTTTGAGCGTCAGACACTTAATTTCCTGCATTCTTGTGAATTTTTATGCACCAATTTATGCCTTTTCTGCATCAATTTATGGTGGAAATTTTTAAAATTTTTAAATTTTAAATTTTAAATTTTATTTATGGAAAGGAAAACATAAAATTCAGGCACCAGGTGCTTCAGGATTCATTTTGTGTTTGTAAAAAAGCAATTGCAGTTGAAAATTACTTTTATTATTGTGAGTTGATCCACTATGGGCATGTATGCCCTTTCCCATTTATACCATCTCCAGGCCTGGAAAACAGTTTCTGTGTATGTGTGTGTGTGTGTGTGTGTCTGTGTGTGTGTGTGTGTGTGTGTGTGTGTGGCGGGGGTAATTACATTTGCCACAAAAGATTCAGTGGTTGTATGAGCTCATAAGTCATATTCATGCTTTGCGAGTAAAAAAAGACAAAATGAAGGAAGTAGAGGATACTTCCTCCATGTTTTTATTGCGTGCGTGCGCGGGGGGGGGGGGCAAAAGCACGTATTCTAAGTATTCAGGGGGGTGTATCCTCTGAATCAACCTGCAAATCTACGCCTATGAGTGCCCGTATATTTAGTATTCAAGAAATTAATGTGTTTGAACATTTTGGATTATATTGAATGCGAGATAATGCAAGGTGTAAATACTTAATTTTACTGTTAAAATATGTTCTTGGAATCTTATTACCACTGTATATAAACTGACATGTTTTTAGCATGCTGAAAGTTGCCACTTTTCTAGTGCAAATACCTGGACACAATTAGCATATAGCATGAAATTGGGACACAGCTTGTGGGCCACAGTCTTTCCCATACAAAGACACGATAGAAGAAAATGGCCGTTTCCTATGAATTAACCATTTTGCTATGCAGCGGATAGCTCGCACTATCAAGTTTTGAATTAATCAAGGCAATGGCGCACATCAAAGTTACCACAACTGTGAGTTGGCTGGAAGGCCTAACCTCTCTGCCTGTGGTGCCTTTAACCACGGACGTGCAGAGTTTACTGGCTATAGAAGCTCAAGCCCCTGGTCTTTTGCACTGCATGGGTGAAGTGCCCCTCTGGAAAAAATTAAGAAATGATAATTGTTACAATTATAGTGTTGTTGTTGTTGTCGTCGATGCTGCTGCAGCTATTGTTATAATTATTATTGGAAAAAATCCTGCCAACCTCCCCATTGAGTGGGAGCTGACATCATCTTCAGCGTCAGTAGTTATTTCTCCTAGTGAGTAAGTTGAAGAGAAACTTCTTTCCTTGACCTATTCTTTTCTTTTTTGTAAATTGATATGACATTAGCTTTTCTTTAGCTCCTTTTTTACTGATTTAATCAGGTTTCATTAGTTATCCTGGAGTTCAGTTTCTTAACACTGTATTTCAGAAATACAAGGTCATCATTCTTGTGCACTAACCAGCTGTTAGTGCTACTGTTATTAAAGCATTCATACTGTCCACAAATACCAGTGGTGGAGTTAAGCAAAGCCCTCCCTGTACACTTTCCCCACCTCTCCACACACTTTGATGCCGTATGATAAGCTCCATTGCCAAAGTGAAGGCTAGAGGGGTAAACATGCTCCCTGCCATGAGTACTGTTTGCATGTTATGCTTTAGCACAGCTGTAAAGCACATCTCAGTATCTTATAAATGACAGATTGTTCATGGTGTTTGGAGCGATGAATTTTAGATTCTCATGTCTTATCACACTTGTCCACATGGTCTTCTCTTCAGGCCTGCTGTACATTATACATCACAGATGGCTTATATACTCTGTGAGCTGTCATGAGTTTACACAACACTTATCTTTTATTAAACAGTTGTGTCAATGCTTATGTTCAACTTGTATGTATTTGGATAGGGGGTGTGCATGTGCATAATTTAAGATGACTCTAGAAATATCTCAAAACAGATAATATTCTTCACCATTTTCCTGCTGAATACTTTTCTGCATATAATTAATGGATTAATGTAAAATAATAATTTTCATAGATTTTGTCATAATCGCTGCTACTCAGAGAAGTCAGACTGCAGAAACGAGATGGGTAGAGGTTTGTAGGTCAAACTGTGACAGATACTTAATGTGTAAAATGTCGATTTTGTGCCTTTTTTGGGTGATTATTAACCACTGTTAGACTTTATATAAAATCTAAAAAAAAAAACATTTAGGTCTCTTCTTCAGCTTACTTCCATTTGAACTATTGAGCTGGTTTCACAAAGTAATCTTTAATTAAACACATTTAGATATGTGATTTGAAGGTATTTTAACCTCATCAAAATGCTGGAGTCAGAGGCTGGTCTCCATTATAATTAGATTTAGATATTGCCTGATTTATTTGGTTTAACAAACTAAGATGTAGTAAGACAATACTTCTTGCAACATTTAAATGCTTTTTTCCCACCTCTAATTACACATTTTTATGGCATAATAATATTTATATGGGAAAACGGAGTCAAAAAGAAAAACTCAACTCAGTTATGACTAAATATACAGATATTACATGTTGGTGTTGTATTAGAGAGTAGTGATATGATCGCCGGAATGTATTTGGTGCGGGTTGCTTTTAATTAACATACCCAAACTGTGACAAGGTGTCGGTCACAAACAATTTCGCCATTGACATGCGACACTGTCTGGTTAAACTGATGTCTTTTCACAAATAATACAATACTCATCAATCAATACTACCATACAATAGCTGAACCCATCTCAGTAGGAAGTGATATAATGCATTTTGTGATCACACACTGAAAATGCTCAGGGCGACATAACAGATTCATTCAACATTCAAATACCGTCCTTCTGACTACAACCTCATCTTTTAAAAGCTCAACTCTGCGTGAATCCTCAATAGCTGAGGAAATCCTAAAGATCCCCTATATAGAGATAATATGATAATATACAGTATAACAATGCTTTTTGTCTTAATCTACATCTCCTCCTGTGTTGTGTAAATAGATGGGTGTTTTAGGTGTTGTATATAGTATATCTGCTGTGCATACACAGTGAGACTGCATGCAAATGTGTATGCCTCTATAATTATAAATCAGTTAAAAGCATCTCCAATGATATGTTTGCCATACATGGACCTGCCCATCATTTGCATCTTTGTCAACACAACAGAAACACAGATATAGCAGTGTTGGCTGTTTGTTTGTTTTACCCATATTTTCAAATTTTTGTTTTACTGAATATTATTAAAAAACGTCAATTCGCCTTTTATCAATCTGTATAATCAGATCTCGCTATTCAGTGCCTATTATGGTTCCACATTGGCCAGTGTTAATAAATAACACTTGAGCTGCTATCACAGACTGTGGTTAAGAAAATAAAATAATAAAAATCAAATGTCCTTAATTAAGAATAGCTTTAAATATGCTGGTCTTAATCTTGTAATAATTATCTTCAGAGTAGAGGTACTGTAGAAGGGCCTTTTTAAGTATCTACACTGCCCCATGCCTGCAAATTTAAGTGGTCAGTGATGCAAAAAAACAAAAAAAGGCCAAAGCAGAAAATTAACAAGTAAGATGTTAACATTGCCTCTAATCTAAGGGCCAAGCATTGCATTGATGCAAAAAAAAAAAAAAGGGTTTATTACTGCTCTAAACATGCTGAACGTTCCAAAATCAAGCCACACAGAAGACATTAATACATCTCTCTTTGCCCTCTAAATGTATTTAAATCATTCATTTGCATGCAATCAGCAATTCACGGATGTTTGTAAAGCTTTTTGGCATTTTCTTTTTGCTGATAGTATGCATAATACTGGGTTGTAGCTGAGAACTGCAGGGACATTCTAGCCAATCAACAGTAATAGCAAGAAGTAGGAAGCAAAGAAAACCAAAACAGTGAGGCTCAGCGTGCAGCAGATCAGGGCCATTAAAGACTGTAGGTGAATCTCAGTGTAGCTTTATGCTTGTCTTGCACACTTACTTATGCATATGCCTATGTCGGCTATACATATGGCAGTTAGTTCAGCCTCAGGCGACACACACCATCTCAAGATAGATAGCTCATCAAGTTGATTGACAAGTGTTCTAGAGGTACTTTTAACTGCTGAGTAAGAAGCTGAGACCAGACAGGTGCAGAATGTGTAGGAGCTTCCAACTACTTCTGTCTTCACTAGCTAGATTAGAGTGCTTCTCGTTTTTTTTCTTTGTTTTTTTTTTTTGGCTGCGAGTCAGTGATAGATAGTATCTCACAATTTTGTTTGCAGGAGACAGTTGTTGACTCTACAGTATTGTGGAGGGATTCCCTGTCTCTGCACGTTTCCGTTTTTCCTGACAAGGTTTCCTGCAGGCTGGAACAACAGCATGTGAAGTACTTTCCCTTGTTCATCATCAACCCCGTCTAGGGCAGGACGAATTATACATCTCCTAAATGCAAAATGTTGCACATTTGGAACATAACTGCTGGCCGAAACAAGAATATATTCATGAATGGGCTTTTTAAGGCATTATTTACCCCCAAATTGATAGATTGTGTTGTTGTTTGTTCTCAGTCCCTAGACAACTATTTTTCTGATGAGTATGTAGTCTGTATTGTCCAAAGCAAAAAGTAAAATAATAGTGAGTATCTTGATGATTAATCGCAACATAATTTAAGTGTTTGGTCTGACAATGCATCTGTCACTGCAACATCTAAACAATCATAGTGATTATCATGTATCTCTCTAAGGATGAAATAATGACTTTGAAAGCCTGTTTAAATTGTTGTGTTATTAGATATAACAGTAATTTTTAAACTATTGTATTTGTTTAGTTTTTTGATTAATAATACTTTTAAAAATTCGGATCCAACTTTTAATTTCACTGAACACAAAATTCTAATTGACGTATCTGGCACCATAAATGTCACCCGCCCTGAATACTGTAATCTCAGAGGAATTCACAACCACTGATTAATTCTATTAGAACAATCTCTTTTGTTTTGGCATCATTGAAAGAAACAGGGACAACATCTCAATACTTCCAGACTGACTAATAAAATAAAGTAAAGTGACATTTAAGATTGGAAATCAGGTGAGGCATTCTGCAAATTGTACAACAGAATGGGTATGAACAGTAGCTGGGGAAGGTTTGAACTCCCACAGCTGTTCAGCCTGCAGGAAGTCAGTGATGTGCTTTTGATAAAAGATAAAGAACCACGGTACAGCGGAGTGGTGGATACATAAACCAAAAGAGAGATAAACGGTATGAGATCCTGCCAGTTCAGCAGACGACACTCGCTACTTGTTTAGACTGCGCTACGCCAGATACAATATTGTTAAAAGGTGGCATGTGGAATATTTGCATGCATTTTTACATCGTTCACATACTGGGCTCCTACCAACAATGTGGGACTAAAAAAATTTGGCTCACATACCTAGAGGATAAGCTGCTTCAAAGCATTGGCATTATATTTAAATTATGCTAATTAAATTAAACAAAGACCATTGCCAAGCAAAGCTCGATGGTTCCCACACACCTGTTCAGTACGGATGGAACATTTGGTTAATTTTGAAGCAATTTGGCTTCACAGGCGTATCTGTCGATGGCAGTTTTCTGTATTCCAGAGCATAAACTGCTGTTTTGTAACCTTTTTATGTCAATTTTCTGCATTTTTAATAAGAGCAGAACCAAAGTAGACCCTTAAAAATGAGGGCAACTGATATTATAAGTTGTGATGAATGCAATACTTGACTGTACATTGTATTTGTTCCAGTTTAATGATAATATGGGGGAGTGTTTACTGACCCAGGGCAAGAACGGCTGAGTGAAGTAGGAACATGCGTCATTACAGTATTGACGATGGATTACAAATGAGAGAAAAAGAAACAGGGAACAACTTAAATATTTTATTTTTATCATTATAAGTCATCACATCTTAAGTTGAGCTTGCTCGCATTAGAAGAAGACGACAGAAAAGACATAAACACATCTGTTCTCTTAATCTCATGATGGCCGATTTGTGCTAGTGTTTCCTGGAGAGATGTGGAAAAACCAGCGAAATATAAAGTGTAAGATATTCTGTTTCCCAGCACAGTGAACATGAGGCGCACCCTTAGATCAAAGTCATAGCGGACTAGCACGTTGGGTTATATCACACAGCCCGAGTTCAGCCGGGGCAAGAGCTGTATTCATTTCTCCTGTAGACAAAGTCTGAGGGTCCTGTTGAGCATTTGTCCAACGTCAGCCATAGATTCAAGCAAGTAATGTCTTATTTACTGCAGCATACAGTCTAATTTCAATCTCTGTGAGCATGGCTGTGCAGTATTTGCACATGGTTCACCAATCATTGTCTTTCCATCCGCCCCAGCAATATCTTTCCCTGGGGAAGCTGCTTGCCTCAAAGAAGCAGATCGTTCTTTCCTTCTTTGGAGCATCTCCTCAGCACTATATTCATACAGGAATACCTTAAGAGAAGGTGCTGATAAAATGCGGCTGGATACGTCATCATATATTACATCTTTAACAGTGGGATTCCCTTCTGCAGCAGTAGTGCAGCAGTTACAGTAACTTAGCTTTCGGAAATGAGTGGAGCGCTAAGTAGCAGTAATCTCAGCTATATTTAAGATTTCATGCAGTTCCACAACTGATCAGCACCCATTCTTCAAAGGGAAGGTGTGAGGGAGCTGGCAAGCATCCCCCTCACTAAGGTGAAAACTATGCACATTGGCTAAGACAGGAAGTTTATTTTTTGTTGTGCTTTTATTTTGGGAACCCCTACTAACCACTCTCTCTGTTTGAGGTCTACTTCCGGGGGGCGTGTTTTCATGGAGTGCACACATGGGAATGCTGCCAGACTCAGCAGGTGTCAATTACCTCATCAGGCTGTACCAAGTGGGCAGGAAGGAGAGAGGGGAGTGGGTAGAGGGGTTTTACTTAAGTTTGGCTTTTGTTGGGTATTTCTTTAGTTTATTATGTATTCTATTTTGATCTGTGTTAGGCCAAAGGTTAGTTTATGTAAATATCAGTGTGGTTAAATTGTAAAGGTATTCAATATGTGTGGTGCTAGTGTCTAGGGTCCCTGCACTAGGTGATGTTTGGTAGAGGCTATGGGTACTTATACCAGGTGGGAAAGCAGGGTGTTTGTCAGAGAATGGGGGTCAGGTTGGACATCACCGCCACCGCTATCCAATGTAACCTGCTACACCAGTCGGACTGCTTTGGTTGTCCAGCCATCCTGTGACCTCTATGTAAGAACTGTTGGATGTTGTTTGTGTCATTTGCCTCAGCTCACCAGTAAACTAAGAGCTCTGCAACCAACTTTTGTGTGCCTGATTCTGTCCTCTCTCATGCTTGTACTCCAATCCTGCTGGCCTTCATCCTGATTGTAAGGGTTCACCATCATCCAAACCTTACAGAAGGGTTTCTTAATAATTGATACATTTTGTTGTGTATTCCTATTGTGGGTTATTACGGACCATGGTCAGCATACTGTGGTCAGAAGGGGACAAACAAGGAGCACAAACACAGAAAGGCAATTTAGATTCTCTAGTGACTTGCTTTGCACAATAGAGGAAGAACATTTCCACACACGCTACAATGCTGCCCCTGCTAAACAAATTTGTGATGTAATTATGGTGCTGCAAAATCTAAAACCTTGAGCTTGAAGACATTAACAACTTGGAATAATTGCACTCAACAGTCAACAACAGTCAACAATGAACGGTTGTTGCCAAAAAAACACTAGGAGACCACTAAAAGTGATCCCTGCCTTCAACTGTGGTGCTTTCAGGTGCGTTTCCATTATGTCACCACACAACAAAAACCCCCTCCTGTGCATCACATGAACCAAAATTCAAAACCTCCCAATTTGATGGAGACCCAAAAAACTTGGCAAATTAAAATGGAAAAAAAACTCTGCATTTTAAGTTAAAAGTGAGAATTTTTCAAAGGCTGGAGATAAGTCACTCCATTAATCTTCACCCTCTGTAACTCCAGCCTGTTTGTCAGGGTGTTCGGAGTTTTTGACAACTGCTACAATCCTGCAGCTATGCCTGCCACACATCAAATACTGTTCTCCACAATGAGCAGACTGCTTAAGATTCAAATATTGTTTACCCTGCGATCTGACACATGCATTCTAATCATAATCATCCCAATAATCATAAGTTACAATTTTGCACCCCTGGGTTTTCTAGTTATTTTTGAAGCATTATGAAGCATTATTTCACTTGATGTGACACTGTCAAGGGGAAATACTCAAAGGTAGTTACACAAATGCAATATCTTAAAATGATCACAACATGCCATCTGGAATTTACAAAACAATCTATATGCATCGTGGAATGATGCATATATTTAAGATATAACTCACAACACTAGAAAAACAATTATGTAAGATTTATTTTGTTGTGCACATCCAGGTTTTGGCCTTGTGACATTTAACAACCTGTGTGTTACTTTTATTTTCCAGACAATTCAGAAAAAGAAAAAAAAAAACCACCCCCAGCCAATTCAAGCTAACACTGACACACATACACAGACAGAAACAGATAACAATGAACACAGGCAGGAGCGAGCAGAGAGAGAGAGAGAGAGATGCTCACAGAAAGAGACAAACTGAGACCAATGTGTGCAGACAAACAGACTGAGAACAGCCAACGCAGACAGACACAGACTGAGAGTGACCCACACAGATACTGCAGGAGCCAGTGGAGACAAAGGGAGGGCCATCTGTCAAGACGCCACTGAAGTAAATCTGTGAAGTGTGTTAATTATATCAGTGAGTGCTTTAGCGTTTCATGATAAGTAACATAACAGTATAATCTCTGAAAGATTACAAAAAGGTGACGTTGTTTTACTTCACTCCTCAACATCCGACATACTCCTTTCATTAATGTTGTGTAAGCCGTCTTGTGCTACCTGCCTTCTGCTCCACCGCTTACCTGAAAGCTATGCTGTCACTTTCTTCTAGTGCTGCTAGTTGTTCATATAAGATTATAAAAAGCCCCACCTCCGTCCCCGCGTCCACCTGTAGGCTCTGAGCCTCTGGAGGGAAAGTTATTGGCGTCACTCCCCAACAACCTGCTGTGCTGAGCTTTGTTGCTTCCGAGTGGGGAGCGACAAGGTCATAGTCTGGATGACAAATATCAGAGCTGTACAGTCAACATTCACATAATGATCTGTTCCATGTGAGTCGGATGACTCAATTTCTAATTTCTAATTTTAAAAGGCCAAAAATTTAAAATTGCAGTGGAAGGTTTTGTTTCTGTATTTCAACTGGGACAGGGGAGGATTATAAGGTAGTAATGCAGGCAAGATGCATTTCTGCAACTTACAAATAAAGATATTTCATGACACATGTTTTACATATTCAAAAACTGTATGTTAATTTGTCCCTAAAGTGTCTGATTACGTGGGAAATTGACAAAAATTGAAATTGTCAAATTGACTAACATCTGCCCTTATTAATCAGTGACATATGGCTAAAGGTTGTGATCTAACATATGAAGAGCCAAGCCATTCATTACATCATGTATACTGTAAATGCAAAAAGGTGTGACTCCGTGCTTTATAATAGTGAAACTGGTAGAAAGCGGGTGTAAATGTGAAGAGTGCAGCGGAGTATTCTGCCAAGAGAAACAGGAGAAGAGATATTACATCTAACACCATCAATCCTCTCAACAAAAACACTTAATAACATTTCTCAGTGGGAGTTCACTGTGCCGCACTGTATGTGCTCCTCAATAAAAAGCAGGTAATTCAGATTAGTGGAAATGTATTAAACAAAAAGGATAAAAATGATTTCTAATTTTTGCGGTATCAAACCTGTCTCTGCACAGCAGGTTGAACAGCCTACAGGAGATGGGCCTCTGGCTATGGAACTTAGAGCTACAGAGCTTACAACATCATGTGGGCCAAAGGTGCTCGAATGTTCCTGCTTTCAGAGATAAGTCCTGCGGTCTGTAAATTGATAAACGCCTTTATCATGCCGGCACCCAACTGTTTAGCTGTTGTTGTGATTCCCGCTCAGGATTAGTACAGTATCTCATCCGGCAGGAACGACTGAAACGTATACTGCAGATAGGAAGAGAGCGGGTTAAACTCAGTCCTAAACCTGCTTGTCACAGGTAGCAGCAAACATAGAGCTCGGAGATATTATTATGAAATGATATCAGCTGTGTTTAAAATCCTAATTAACTTGCGGTTCATCAATTTCTCATCAGTACTGCATTTAAAACAAACTGTTTGTTCATTTGTATTTACATTCTCTTTACATCAAACTACATGATCTCAGCTTGTGAGGTCACATTGTCATCAGTATTCTCTTCTTCTCTTGGTCTCTGACAACCTCCGTCCTGTAAATTACACTCTCTGATGCTTCAAAGAGCAGCGTGACAATCGCCCCCCCCCCCGACTCCGACCAACTGCCAGTATTTCCAGTCTTGGATTGACACAATAGATGAAATAACCATCGAACAAGTTGCGAAGAGGCCATCTTTTGTCTGCACAGAGGCATCTGTACCCGCTGAGTGTTAGACAACAAAGAGCCATAGGGGGCCTTCTTGGGTGTTGATGGGGGTTTCTTGTGGTGTGGGGGAGTAAGATGCTCCACTCAGAAATGTCACGTCTGTGATTGTCTCTGGTGTTTTATGCCAGAGATGCAGCCTTCATATCTTTGAACGCGCGTCAGTGGATGAGATGCCTCTGGTTATGTATTTCCGATGTGTTCTCTTCACAGCAGCAAAGGGAGTCAGAGGAGCGTAGAGTGTATATATCACTGTAGGGACAACGATGGTTGACAGATTTACAGGAGATTGGCCTCAAGCTGTAAAGCTTAACCCACTATTTGTGGACTCGCAATACCGAATCTAAAAATAAAGACAAATGCAAAGAATTATAGTATGTGTATACTGAGTGACCTTAAGGCCTCCTACAGCACCATTTTCCTCTGTTTTGTTACAGTATTTCCCACCCTGTACTTGTTAAAACTTAACTTATTTAAATCATCTTTTGCTGATCATTTCTTGTCACAAAAATGTTGTCTCCATACTTTGCTTTTAGTGTATGCACATTATATGTTTCCCACTTATCGCACTGTGGGAAATGTACCAGCAGGATATTTACGCCGCACACTGTCATGAGCAAATTCAATCTGCAGCCAACTGATTGAGCAATTTGCTCAGCAATTGAGCACAATAGGCCATCGACATGCAGGAATACTAATGTATATCACAGACGCAGAAATAACAAGGGGTTGCAAGAAAAAGAAGCTGCAGTGAGAGGTTGTATTTTACCACTAATGATACAGAGGGTTGGTAAACAATGTCTAGAGGGCACCCAGGGCTTGAATTTCCAAGTAACTAATTCATGTCATGCTTCGCTACAGGTATAATGTTTTGCTCTGATTATTGTTATTACAAAACTCTCAATTACACAAAGCCAAAACCAGCAAGTATGGACTGGTGTTCTTCATTTTTGTGACACTGGGTCACACATCTTGTACCCGACAGAGGAAAACATGAAGGGCGTAGGCAGGCAGATCAGAATACAAAGGGTGTAAAGCAAAGTGATAGCAGTACATGTGATTCTTTACAAGAGACAGACGGCTGTTGTCTCTTACTGAGGCTCGCTGCGAGGGTCAGGTGACGAGCTGAGGGAAGCGGGAAGCTTGATGCTGACGGCTGGTGGACAGGTGTGGAAGGGCAGGCTTAGACTGACAGGAGGGGGTTAGTATGTGCAACACAGATTGATCACGTGAGGCAGAAATAGGAAGAGAAGAAAACACAGGGTCATCATGACAGTTTTACTGTGTTAAACTGCCCATAACCTGATCTGTAGGATATAGACAGAATATACTAGCTGTTCTCTTTTTTTACTTTAAGGGAAATGGATGACTTTTATTTCCATAACAGATTCCAAATCAAACTACAAATGTATCCTTAACTAAAAGTAAAACTTGCATTGCATTTGTTTGTAGAAGTGCAATTGTACTTTTAATACATGCACTCAGTGTTTCTCTGTGGGACATTTCACACTCACAACCTCTAAATAACTTTAAACTTCAGTTGTGGAATATTGTTTACACTCTAAGAGATAATACACAAGACACATCAACTTGAATTTGGCTGAAATGCATTTTAAAGTATAAATCACCAAGAGTCTCAAATATGACTTATATAATCACTGCAAAACAAATGAAAACAAATTACTCCTCACATCCTTCTTGCAAATTTTAAACTGCTGAAAAGGGAAGATGGCGTTTACATAAATAGAATTAAATTCCTGTAAATATGCATTATTTTCATGCAAAAACAAGAATCTCAGTGAAAACAAAGAAGGTACGAATGAGGGTTTCAATGCATATTTTATCCTAAAGGAGTTTTTTAAATCGAAAACAACTGGACTAGGTCAAATAACCTAGTCCAGTTGTTTTCGATTTAAAAAAACTCCTTTAGGATACTATGACCTGGACAAATGAGAATATACACAGGCTCAATGCATATTTTACTTTCTGATTCCTTATCCAATATTTCCAGAGACAAACTGTGCGGGTGTTGCCCTATCAGTATACAAATATGTATAAGTATGGTGATCTGTTTAACTGGATATCACACGTGTGCCATAATGGAGGACATATTGTTTAACCTGCAGTAGAATAATATTGAGGAAAGCAAAGACACCCCACTCCATGTGGGCATCTGAATTGGTGTCACAAGTTTGAGGAAAGTCAGACACAAGGCACAAATGGCTTTTTACTTACACTGCGGTATCCACTGGGAGGGTGAAGGGTTTTGATATGAATACTGAATGGAAAAACAAGAAACAAGACATCCAGGACTCAAACACTGGGATTTAAAATAGGTTATTGGGTGTACACATACCCTCTGAAGGGATGAATAATGTAAAATAGGCTGGTTAGTTGTCAAAGGAAAGTCCTCATAGATTTTGGGTTACTGCGATCTGCTTAGTAAAACTGACTTTGTTCTCATTAACAGTTAAAGGCAAACTACCTATTTATGAGCTCCCATTAATTTTGACCATGACTTCTTTAATCCTCTTGTATTAGACCTGATTTCAAATGGACAAGAAATGAGACAGAATGATTTTTGCATGAGGCCTGACCTACATGACAGGAGAGAATAACTAAACTAGGCTATGCTTTGATGCAGAGAAATACTGGCTTGGCTCCATGTTATTGTATTATTAAACTGTTTTGAGCATCTGCTGAACTGACCAGTGACATGGAGTGCTAGGTGATGCTGTTGCCAGACATGTGAGCGCATAAATATGGGACAAGCTGGGAGCAGTTGACAGATGTAGCTTGCATTAGTATGGTCTAACAGAGACAGAGCAGAGGTTGCAAGAGAAGTGGTGTAGAGGTAGAGGTAAAGATCGTGAAACTACAGTGTGGGAATCGGTCTGGCACTCATGAGCTCTTTGTATTTCTGTCAGGAAACGACTTTGACTAAAATTCCTCTTTCACTCAAAAAGAAACTAATTTGAAACATCAGGTTTTGCCATCCATTGTCTGTAGTAAAAGGGGCCAGAGCCACTTGATTCTAATTGTTGAGAAATCAACTTGACATTAATTTGGGTGACCATGACAGGGGCACCTCTGACTCTAGGGCGGATGGGAAAAAAAAAAATAAAAAATCATCTGCGCTTTGACCTACTCCCGTACTCCACCATCACTCTCTATCAAATTAAAAGGCCAGAGTCTATGTCTTCCCTCCAGAGTATAAGCCCCTCTTGTCAAAACGTAACAAGTCATTTGCTGTTATGGTGTGACATTTAATCCAAGTCATGATATTAGCATAATTTCCTGACCTGTCTTCTTAACCTCTAGTCACCTTTAATTGGTCAGAGCCTTTTAATGCCCGTGTTTCACATTGCACTGTGTGTTTCTTATAATTGTAATGGCTGCTGGATACTGCTGCTGGTCGTTTAATAGATAGTTACTGTAAATAACATCAGGTAGAACACCATCAAATTAACAGTTACGACACACTCGAATGAAAGATCTTCTCCTGAATCTCTCATGGGTTTTGTTGTAGCTCTAACACACGCACCTTCATGCTTATTACTATCTATTGATGTCAGTGATAGCGTGATTCTCCAAAAGCTCTTCTGGTCAGTGTGCACAATGCAGCAGCACAGAGGCACAAAAACAAGCCATCAAAGTGTGCAACCATCAGGGTTCTGCTCGTGAGGAGCAGATGTGATCAGTGACAGATATGTGGACCCTGCAACACTCCGCCGTGTGTGAACTGTGTGCTCCTGTCTTCTCTCGGTAATAGTGTCTTTGAGATGTGTTAACCCTTGGTGGCATGTGCATTGTCAGGTGTGGCAGTTTGCAGCCATGCTGTCAGCCAGAACACAGCACGTCTGTTGAGAAGAGTGATTAGTCCTTTAACTATGTGTGCCGGACTCACGGGACACTGGAAGATCTCAGAATGAGTGGCAAAGAGCTGTGGGTTTCATACACAGGTACCTGCAGATTTCTATTAGTGTCCAGTCATGAATCTCAGAGAGGGGAGGAGCAGCCTGGCATGTGGAAAGATGGAAGGTGATCCATTTTTCAGTATCCATTGGAAACAAACCTGGACTATCATCTGTCTTCTTTGCCTCTCCTCTTCATTTCGTTTGCTCCTATACTTAATTTCCTTGATGAGACATGCACTGAAACAGCAAATGTGATGAAATACCATCTAGGAGTAAATTGTTTTGCAGGAGGATCCAGGCAATAACAGCCACACTCATAATGCAAGTCTTAATGTTCAATTCTGATTTAATGCTCCCAAAGAATAATATCAACCACTGAAGATACTGGTAGGAATATATACTGTAAGAACTTTAATTGTTTTCTTTGCACCTCTGCAACTCCTTCATTATAAAAGCTGAATGAAATCAGATGTTCAGACTGAGGTCCTATTACAACTCATACAGTACATGTAGGACCATACATGACAGTGGAAATCAAAACGTCAAAGTGAAAATGCCAGATTTAAACTGGCATAAGTCATGTACTGTATGAGGGGGATAATATCTTGATTTCAGGAACAATTTTCCTGCAATGTGAATATGACCAGCCTAAGCAAAATCTAGAACAGGTTGAGGATTTTTATTTTCAAAAGACATGACCACAGCCGGCAGCCTTATAGGCTCAAAGTCTACAACACACTTTGTGCAGCCTGTGGGTTTGGCATGAATCTCTAGCTTGAGTGGTGATTCAACTTCCAGCTTCACTCTGCAGAGAATTGTCCATGAGTTAGTCCGTATATATTTCAATGTGAAATAATAATAATAAAAAAAAAGATTTCTGATAACCTTGGAACATAAGGTTTTTCATATTGAAAAACTAGTAAATAAATGTATACTTTATATACTCTGACTTCCCATATGCTGTAAAGTGCATGAATCTCCTTGTTTATGTGGAATTGGCCGTTCAGAAAACCCAGGATATCTGTATAGTGGAAAGGCTTTACTGCAGAGCAACAAACCAACACATCCATACTGGTTCAATGTTAAAAACGGCTGTATATGTGTAGATTTTTCAGCCACCCGTGCTGGACTAAACACATCCCCATTAATCCATCCCATCATCAGCAATACTACCAGTGATGGGATGGCCTAAATTAACAGGCGGCAGACTCTTTACTTCCATGCATACTAAACACCTTAACTTCCCTCCATAAATGTTGTAAGCCAGATTGTGTTTTCCCCATCCTCCCATCGTCTTATTTGCCAACTAGCTTGTAAGCTACGCTCTCAGAGGAGTGGTCAGCCTCAGCCTGGCCTTGAGGGTGTCACAGTGGAGAGGCAGATTCCTCCTGCTCCTCAGCAACACCCCCCTCCCTCCACCACAGTTTTTTTCCCCAGAAAGTACACAGTAGGTCCTGTTTAACACAATTTCCTGACACTGAAAAAAATTGTGGAAAGGAGGTTAATTTCAAGAATCCACTGCTGTTTGCCCAGTAGCTGACTGCAACTGTAGTTATGCTGTTATGTTGACAACCTTTGTGTTCCCATCAAATCCAAAACTGACTAACTCATAACAGTAATAATGAGCATAACTGGAGCACATCATATACATTTTTAAGATTTTCTATAAACGATATAAATTAAGAAACATTTTGAGTGATAATAAATGACAAGTACATCCAAGTAAATTAAAATTACATTCATAAACATTAAAGCTAGAAATCAAGTTTTTGTCTTTAACACAACTGAGGTTTACTGACAACAAATGATGTGCAATGTGTTAAACCTTTTGCACCTTTACATTTGATCTGCAGTAGATGTGTTTGAAAAGAGACTTGGGAATATGATTTAGACATTCAAATACTACAATTTAAATTAAAAACATGATTCCCTGGAAAAAAAATGTCCTTTAAATTAAAGCATTTTTCATTTTTCAACTCAAAGGCTTGTTTGGCCTCAGCTGACAGAAAACATGCTCCTGGCCAAAGGTAATGGTGACACTGTTGAATAAACAATTTTCATGAGCCGCCTCGTGAAGGAAAACACTTTGCAGCCTCTCGGCACCTATAACTGAAAGTATCTCATAGCGGTTCAACCTCTCAGTTGTTTTGTTTTTGTCTTTAAAATGTAGTTCATGCTGCAGGTGTGGGGTTTGTGCCCCGACTGCCTCCTTTAATACTTCAATAGTACATTTATATCTTTTTATTCTTTCCTTACATTCCTGTCCATTTGGTGATGACAACATTGTAACAGTGTCCATCAGGTTGTCTGTCAGGAGGATTAAAAGTGATCATTTTCTGTTCAACATTAATAATATTATTCCTGTAATATAAAACTGATCCCATTGTGACACTTTGAGCCCATCCACACTTGGTCACTTCATGTGTTTTTGGCAGTTATATTGAGAAAACAAGGGTAAATGTATCCAAGAGGCGTTTGAAATCAGATTGCTCAAACCCTCTTTGAGACGCATTTGTGTCAGATGGTTGAGAAGGTGTGAATGCACATATGCTGGATAAGCTTTACTCGTCATTCTGCCTCGTTTCTCTAAACTGACAGGATTCATTCAGATACACTGCGCTGTTGTTAACTGTCAATGATCTGCATGGGAGAGAGAGTGGTGTGAATGATGTGCCAGAGAAGAAGATAAAACTTCTCTTCTCGTTCTTAGTCTTTCCATGGGAGTCTGCCATGTGTGTGATAGTTTTTTAGTTAGCCAGCAAAAAAAGTGTAGACGAAATTGTATTGAATCACACGTGGATTTTATTTGAATACAGGACACTCGCAACAAGAAATGTAAATAGGACTAATGACACACAAGTTACTTAAGTCTTTTTTCTAGATATGAATCTGGTCTGATGGATGTGGAACAAAAAAATTATTCAAATTTATATATATTTTTTTTTACATATTCACCCACTAAGCAGCAATACCCAGACTATCTGTCAAACATGAAGTCAGTCTTTCACAGTGCTTGGTGAAAGTGGGAACTGGCTAAGTTCTATGGATTTCAAAGTGAGAGCGAAAGATGTTTAATGTTACATGGTCAACAGTTTTTTTCTCAACAACTGTGTGTGTATGTTAGACAAAGTTAATGTAAGGCTCACCTACTGCAATGTGCAGTTTAAAAGTAAGAACAGACACTGCTGCGGGGCCTACTAAAAGGTAAATCCGATGATACAGGGTGTGGAGAAAAAAATAATAAAGCTTGATAACATGGCTGAGAGCAGTACAAGGAATACCAATGAGCGACCTGAAAGATATTTGTCATTGGCAAGAGTAAGGCCATTAGTTAGCTAAGCTGGTATAAAGACTTCACTAGCGTATTTGCTCCTGTTCATGGTTGCAGAAGCAGAATATACTTCATTAAATGGCTACGCTTTGACATATAGAGTCAATTTCTTACAGAATCCCTTGCTGCCCAGTTGTCTGCGCTATTGTTGTAATACAATTTGAATGGTTTCATGAGGATCCTTTCAATGGTTGCATCTCGTGTGCAATGTGGCGGCAAAATAATCATTTGGATGTCATTACCTTTTGTAGAGAGATAATGGCATTAAAGCCTTATGATCCCCATCCAAGGCTGCTGTATGCCCAACAGAACTCAGCCACAACAATGGTTCTTTAGCTTCATCCATTGTGATTTAACTCAACAAATGAGATTATTTCTGCGTCTTGAGCTTTTTGAATTAGAAAAGCACTGGAATGTATAGAACAGGATGACGGAGAGGTGAGGCAGTGCTACTGACAGGTCTCGAAGCTAACCAGACTGTGGGCTTTCTGACACAGTTATCAACAGTAGGGGTTAGGGAACCCTGAGCACAGGTCACAGGAGCTTATTCTAGCTGTAGTGAAAGGTTGCTTCAGGAGGCTGCCTGCCTATATTGTCTGTGTCGCCATCTACCACATAACACACATGCGTACAGCTCTGTTACCCTCCTCCCACGCAAACTCTCATCACCTACCAGGAGGTATAGCTCTAATAAGGAGAGAGAAATACATTACAGATGGAGGGCATGTGTGCAGAACTGGAATGAGACCTTCCCTAAAATTTTTATCATCATGAATATCAGTGTAGATTACATATCAAGTGGCTCTAGTGGTGAGTCAGTCGCCAGGCTTAATCATGTTTAATCATGCCCAGCTGATTTAAATTGCAGAAGGCAACTGATTTTTAAACAGTGCGTCATTAAATCAAACCTGACTTGTCATTTTGTGAGAGGTATTGCAGCGGCAAAAACAGCTGGTATCTTTAAGTAGGCTGCAGACATTTCAAGGAGTTTAGGATTAAGCCTAAACACTCTCCTACATTTATGTTTTCTGGTGCAGATGCATCCTTGAAATGTAGAATTCAAAAATATTTTTCCAAGCAGATGCTGTCTGACAGCTTTGAATGTTAGTGTTACAGTGTCCCATTAAAACACGGTGTACTGTATGTAGGTCAAGGAGCTTGTATGTGGTGGGGGACATTTCATATGAAGATACAGTACTTACTAAAAAAGTGACTCCCATGTTTCCTCTGACAAAGCTGCTATGACAGATGTCAAAATATTGGGACATTCAGCATGATAGTGGGTACACATCAGTTTCTGAGTCACAAAGGAGAAACAGAGGTAGACATGATGGAAGGACAGATGGAAGGACACTGGGGAGAAGTAGCACGGTCTGTCTCAAATTGAAAATGGTCAAAACGGATACCCGGGTAAATATTTACCTTTCCGGTGCGACTCTAATGCTTAAGCACATGAGCACAGCATTAGCACATCTACGCCCTCGGATTTATGTATTCCGTCCTCCCACGTTATAACCACATGCCTGAAATGTCCAGTATTTTAGTGTCTGTGACTGTAGAAAATACATTAGTGGATCCATTTGCTACTCATCCAACCAAACACAAACACTGTTTTTATTCAAAGTTTTAGTTGTTGGTTGACTTCCCACCTGACTGCCACATGCAACCGATGTGACAGTCAACACATCTTCTTTTCCTTTTATTCTTTCTGAAAACAATCAAGCGTTCTCTGTGATTTCAACAGGGAGAAAGCAGAGATTGAGTGTTGACTGAAGAAAGACGGCACAGTGCTGAGGTTTTGGAGAAACAAAGGGGAAAAGAGAACAGTTCAGTGACTCACATTCATGAGTTATGCTATGCTTTTCGCCTAGCTTAAATTAGTAAGAAGCGTTGAAATGGTTCTCCAAGAAATAGTTAAGGTAAGCTTTGCTTTATAGTGTGTCTAATTCCTAATGGTTCACCCAATCAAAAGGGAAACGAAGCCATTTATACTTAGTTTAATATAATTGTAAGACTGCTATTGCAGTTCATCCTGCCATGATGGAACTGGTGCATTAATAACTAATTTGGAAGTAATATAGATCTGCTGTGAGAAAAAAGGAAGTCAAAACATAATAGCTCTTTTGTGTGAGGCAGTGTTGCTGCCATAGCAACTGCTACCTGTTTCCACTCTGATCTGATTGCTTAAATTGTTTTTTCCCCCCACTACCCTAAATCCTGTGCATAGTTGGCCCAGCAACATGAATAGTTTTTCACTAATATAACCAATATTTTATTTCTTTTCTTCTTTAACCATATCCAAATGAACTAAAGAGTCAAAAGATGCAAGAAATTAATGAGGAGCTGCAACCACCTTAACAGTGGGGAAGCAGGTCAGCCAGGATGTTTTGTGGGGGAAATAAGCAGGTAGTGGTGGTAGTGGAGAGATGGGGATGCCTGATAAATCTTGTTTCATCCTGTTGGTATATAGCGCAGATAATGAGAGGCTGTGCCCCTAGATCTTAAGGTGAGGTTCTGCACTGATTGCATGTTCTCATTTTGAATCTAACAAATACAAATACAGTCGATAGCAGCTTCATAAAACCAGTGCTGAAGAAGTGCGGTTCATCTCTTCTCTTTTATACATACATGTGCTATTCCTGTTTCTACTCCATTAAAGAATGTTTGGCAAAATGCACATATTTACTTTCTGTGATTTAGATGAAAAGATCCACCACTCTAACCCTCTTCCGTCTATGCATTAAATATGGAGCTGGAGCCATGCAGGACATAAAGACCTGATGCAGACGGAAATATGCGTGCCAACACCTCTACCAACACACCATTTACTAGACTTCCTGCAGAGCTTTCAACACTTGAGGAGCATCTTTGGCTAGTTGTTAGTCACAGCACCTAAATTTCTCTTAAATTGTCCCAAATTTTCTTTTTTACTTACCGTTTGTGTATAACTCTGTGTCCCTTTTTCCAGGTTTTATGCTAAACTAAGCTAAAATCCTTCTGGCTTCAGCTCTATACTTAATGCACATACATGAAATTGCTATTGATCCCCTTGTCCACCTCTGGGAAAGAAAGCAAATAAGTGTAATCCCCAAAATGTTGAACCATGCCTTCTGATATCAGGAAACTCGATACTGAAATGTATGTGGCTAATATTAGCCATCAGTTTTACATACAGTGCATACAGCCAACTGACTGAGGGATAAAATGCATTGCCATTTAGATATGTTAACTAATGAAAACTCCTTTCTGCCTGGCTGAGTAAATACTCAGGAATAAGTAGAGATGTCCCAGACCTACTGGTTACAGCTTATTATTGAATTCAGAACTGGCCAGCAGAGGAGGGTGTGGCTTCCAGTGATAATCACAGATTTATAGCCACTGAACTCACAGCGTGCTGTTTAACAGTCGACTACAGTTGCCCTTTTTGTCTCGCACTCACACAGAGTTCACACATGGCTTAAACACAGCAAGCCATGTCAGCCTATGCATTCAGCTCTTACATGTATTCATTAAATAGTGATCAGTAACAAGCAATTAATGGTCATTTTACAAATTGGCATGCCTTTCTTTTACAGCGTTACCTCCTACCTCTACGCACACTGGAGACACACTTGGGCTATAAGTGATCCGACGAGGGTGGCGTGCTGGCTCAGCAGTTAGCACTGCAGCCTCACAGCAAGATGTTTGTGGGTTTGAATCGTGGCCCTGTTCCTTCTCGTATGGAGGCCGGTTCACCTCCTGTTTGTGTGGGTTTGTCCTGCTGCTGCAGTTTCCTCCCACCATCTGAACACACACAGCTCAGGTCAACATGAATCTCTAAATTGTCCACAAGTGTAAATGTGTTGTCTATGAATTTTAACATTATTTCCTGCTGTTCACTTAATGCATGCTGAGGCTTACATTTGCCCATGACTTAAAGCAGGAACAGGAAGCCATTGAAAATTGATGGTGTAAATCTGAGAAGGATATAGTAATATTTTGGAGGAAGACAGCAGAATTTTACAGAGTTGCATCTAATTTGAATAATGTGTTTTGTCACTGTCCATTGAAATGTTAAGAGATTTTCATATTTTAGTTTTGTCTGCCCTTGTATTAGTTCAGACAATTTTATAATTCATCAAATTCCACCGCTGGGTTTGAAACCAGTTGGATAAGCTGACAAATGCATAAATGCTCGGTTTCCATCCTTGTCAAGGTTTCTCCTTAGTTCCTGAAAAATAGAGATGTTGAACATTCACAGTTCTTATATAACTACAGTGATGTATCGTATAGCTATAATAACACCATGTGATATAGGGCTATGTGGGGTGTGTGCCATATATGAGGCTGAATCTAAAGATGTAATGTATAAACACTGTCTACTGCATACAGAACTATCTCATGCATTTATATGAAAGAAAAAAGTATGCATACGCATGGAAATCAGATCACTGCTAGACACATTCAGACTGAAATATTGAGGCCTTGCTTCTCTGGGACACTTTTATGGAGCATCTAATATATTCACTTATCAGTTTCAAAAAATGTCATTGAACATCAACTAAGATAAATGCTTTTGTAGTTGAATTATGAAGGAATCACATTAGCAATGTTCAGATGCAATTTTCAGTTCTTTCAAGTCACTTCAAACATCTGTTGAAGTTGGGATTTTACATTATTCAACAACAAAATCAAGTGGGATCTCTGTTTTCTATCTGTATGTCAAAGATTTTCGCTTACAAAGGCTGGCATGGATGGACTAGTCATTTTCCTGCCACATTTCTGCACTTTCGCCTACAAGTCAGTCCTTGCACTCTTCCACCCAGCTATCAATCCACCACTCACCTGCACAACCTTCTCTCTCACACACACACACACACACACACACACACACACACACACACACACACACACACACACACACATATATATATATATTGCATCACCAAATGTTCATGTGCAAATGCTTAAAACAGACATGAATCATCTACGCTGGGATGCAGATTTTTGGATTAGCCCTTCATCACGCTGAGTCTCCAGGGTGCAATCATGTCATTCACAGTGGCGCTAATAAATACCAAGCTCATTTCACACCACGTTTCGCTTCGATGTTGATGATATCAGAAGCATTATCCGTTCCTGCCTGTGTACTGTATGAGCAGAAAGGATAGTACCAGCCGGGGTTAGTCAATCCATCAGCTATGTGTTTTTCTGTGTATTTGAGAGGAGGGAGCAGCAGGAGGGTTAAACTGTGAAGTCTCCATAAACAGATGGTATGACAAATAGATGATGAATGGAAACAGAAAATAGAAGTGGAGGTTGGGATGCTGTGGTGTCACAGCACACTGGTTTAAGAGAAAGAGACATTATGGAGAATTATTGCAGGAGCAGTTCTTGATTAAGTAGAAAGGGTTTGGTTTGTGTGTCATTTATCGTTTAAAAAAATCACTCAACTGTAAAGTATTTCCATTTTGTAATTACCTGGAATCTTGCCGAATTATCTTTTTTTTTTTTTCTTTTTTTTTTTTTAACTGTACCATTCAGTCACTGACAATTTGTCTACTCATGCCTGATTGCAGAGGAGCTCTTTCATTTTGGCAGCAGGCCAGTTGGAAGAATTGCTAATTAATACAACAGGTTAACCGCTTGAGCTGTGTGTGTGTGTTTGTGTTTGTGTTTGTGTTTGATCCGGTGGTATAGTCGCATCTCTCTCATCTAGATCAATATGGAATTATCATGGTAATGTTGGCTTTGATGTGCCAAATCACCATGGCCAAGTTTCAGGAGTTTTGAAATTGGCCTATTAGAAGATAAGCTTTGACAGTGACATTTAAAGTAAAACTTACATGTTTGAACCGGCTCAAAGTAATTTGAAAGTATGTTTTTCTGCCCTGTCTGTCAAACAGGGTAGGTGAGGGTTGTCAAACTCACAGCTGCACTGAGAAATTAGAGCAATTACAGATGTGTCTCTAGAATGGAATCCATTTAGATAGAACATGAGAAATGTTTTAAACTCAAGTATGGCCTACTAAAACAGTGAAGCACTCTAATGTTTTAATTCTTACGGCTCATTTTTTTCAGCAACAGCTATTCAGTGTATTTACCTGCTGCCATTACGTCTCTTTATGAGACACATACAGTACATCACCCTGCACACAAACCTTCACATGAGGTTTACTGAGTGTGAACTGGCAGTAGATTTGCGCATCGTGTCACCCGATTTGTTGAGACGCTCGTTTTGACCGAGGGTGACAAATAGGAAGCATGACCAATCATTGTGATCTGCAGGGGTCAGTGGATGCTAATGAGTGGTAGCCATTTTTCAGACTTCATTAATCGCACGTTGCAGCGAGTAATAAATGCTCCTCACAGCAGTGTTATTGGCTGGTGGGCAGAGCAAACAGCCACAGTCATTGATCAGACTCGGAGGCCCCACATCTGCTGTTTTGGTTTGCATGGTTGCTCTCTGCCTCATCTCTGTGCTCCTGCTCAGATTTCTTTGACCTTGGGGATTCTGTGTTTCCCGGTATCTGTAATGGTGTCTTCTCCAGCTGCCTTGTATTCATAAAGCAGTTTTTATTATTATCAAAGGGGCCTCCAGGTGGCTCCGTTAGCTGAGGTGTGTACCATGTAACTAAACGGTCCTGGGATCTTAAATGGAAGGCCTGCTCCTCTGTGTCCATGACTATCTGAGGAAAGGAGAAAAATAATCTTTACCTTGTTGACAATGTAGTTCAATGGTTGTAGACTCAACAATGCAAGCAATGGTGATTGCATTTCAATGTAGACTGAGCTCTATTGCCCACAGCATAATGAGAACTACCATGAGCCGTGATGTGACAGGTGGCTAATGGGGCACTGTTCACCGATCATGGATTTGAGCTTCATCATAAAATGCCACTTGCTTCAACAAATAATAACACTCTCCTCCAAAAACTCTTATCACAAAAACATCAAAAGCATAATTGAAAAGCACTACCCCTTCAAGGACAGCTCAACAAAGTAATAGATGTTTTTTTGCCAGTTTGCGCATCGACATTGTATGCAATTGCCCCTCTTAAAACAATGTTCATATGCACCGCTAAATTATCCGCCTGAAAGAATCATAACATCTGTATGAAATGTCAAATGTGGGTGCCGTCCACTAGACAACATCCACAGAAAAAGATTTAAACATACGGAATGTATTTTCTGAACTGTCCACTGCTAATGTGCATGATTCTAGGTTTTTGCTTTATATCACGGATTCAGCTCAGACTCAAACTTGCTGCTCCTGTTGTTCTGCTTATTATAGTAAGTTTCCAGCCTGATGGTATCAGATCTGTGATTACTCTTGCTGTTCTTCTGCTAATCTCCTGGGCCCAAGGCTAAGCTTATTAAGCCCCTTGATAACAATTTAACAGGATCACCTTTTGACCATCAGTCTGCCCCCCCCCCCCCCAGCTACAGCTCCAGCTCCAGCTTCTGCTATAACTATCATTATTTCAGCTTTCTATTTAAAGATGGCAAACATTTAGTTGCCAAAAAAAAAAAAACCTCCCTTGATATCTAAGTCCTATATAATTACAAATGTTTAGAATCCAATTCTAAATGGGATCTCAATATTTTTCTCTCTTTGCCCCATTACTGCAGTGAGTAGCGTGTAGCTATTTGGATTCTTCTTGCAACTTACAAACTGTGTTATCAGTGGAAATGTGTGTGCCACGTTGTATTGAATCATGTGTCATGTCACTGCATCAGATTGTACTGAGACAGGGCTCGATCGAGTCATATTGATCTGTTGGCTATTTCTAAATGTATCTAGATGCATCGTTTTGCTGTGTGTGTATTGAGATGTGAATTGAATCGGTCTCAGTGGGTGAACCTGCACACCTCTCATCAGGGCTTCTCAGCCCTCTTTAATGTGGCGTCCTAAAGCCTGCAAGATTTCATGTAAAAGCAGTTTCTATACTTTGGGATTTTACTGCTTGGTTCCTGCTGTTAAAGGTTCTGTGTATAGTTCTGTTAAGTCTGTTGTATACAGATTTTCATGTGCATGTGGGGGAACAGGAAGCATTACTGAGATTTTTGTAACAAAATGAAATAAAAAAAGCATTTTTCAAACTTCTAAATTTAGAAGCTAAGCGTTTGAAGTTATGTGCAGTCTGTCAGAGCAGTGCAGTAACTAACATTGCCTTTGATCATCATTTAGCATATCATTTAGCAATTTATTCATAGTCAGTCAGGCATTTGGAAAGCGTCAGACTGGAATTCACACTTCTTTATAATCACCTGAGTGGTCAATAACTAAGGCAACATGCTGCTGTGGTGTGGACTGATTGTTTGAGGGAGCAGAGCAGCAGGACAGAGACCCTAAACACACAGACACAGCAACCAAAGCGTGTTAATGGCCAGACAATTGAATGGTTTGACTGGTCAAATCGGTGATCATGCGTTCAATTTGCTGTAGATTGGACTTAAAGCAAAAGGCAGGCCCCTGGAGCAGGAAAGAAGTGAAAATGGCAGCAGTGCAGGCTGGCAGACCATCACTAGGCAAGATAGCAGTGTCTGCTGATGCCTGTCGGCTGTAGATTGTGAACCCAACTTTCAATATAATGACAAGTTTTTTACCTTGTCCAATTGCTTTCTCTCCCCTAAAATGTTGGGACTGGGTTAAAAGCCCTAATATTCCTACACTGTTCACTTCATGCTGACCTAAACAAACTCAAATTGAAGCTGAAAGTCAACAGTTTGCTCTAATTGTAATTTTCTGTCAGATTTAATGTGCTGGTGAAAAAAAAACAGACAAACTAGCATTATAAGAACTATAGATCTGGGATTATTGTCCTTCTTGCTGTTTGCGGGTGCATGCTGAGGCGTTACTTCCTTATACAGTTACGATGTGTATTTTGCTGTACAGCAGAAGACGAGCATTATGTGAGAGTTTTCAAGCAAACAATGACACGAGTGCCAGCTCTCCAGCCCTATGACCGTATATTTGACCGCAACAGGTTCACTTTGCAGAATGCTAAATATAGCTGCAGTAACCTTGGATCAAATGATTAACAAAATGAAGCCGTCTGACAACACCACCCCTTTTAATTTCTATATAAGTAAGCGTATCAAAGTTAACAGTGTTCCCTTCTAGAGCAAAGGAAAGGTGGAGACTGCTGATAAAAAGAGTAGAATGGCTTAGAAATTACATGCTTTATAATAAAATCCTTCTAGCTTTCCAAAAGTTGCCACTTGTGGACCTTGGATGAACCGTTTGCAATGAGATATTGAGGAAGAAAGCTTCACTGCCTCCTGAATGTTGACAACTAAGAGTACAGGTAGCAGACAGTATTCTTTGTTTTGTTTTAGGTCACAAGTTTTTATCCCAGTTAATCCAATTAAAATGAAAAATTTAAGATTTCTTCTAGAAGAGGCTCGACCAAGACAACAGCCTCGGGTTCAGTCCCGGAGCAAAAGCGTACAGCTGAATAAATTCATATAAAGCACGACAGAACAGGCGCAAAGATAAGTGTGAGGGCAGAAAGAGATTTTGAAAGGGAAGAAAAACAGTCATAAAAGTTGTATTCAGTTGCCAGTTTATTAGGTCCTTTAATAAATCATGCAGGTCATGTTGTTTTTTGCAGATTCTGTTGAAACTGCTTCAACCTGTATGCAGATAACTGCTTCTCACCACAATAGTTGGTGCAAAATACATTAAAGCACAGCTGGCCTGAGAGTATATACCCACCTGTCAGTGCTTAATGCACCCAACTGTTAGTCCTGGAGATAAGATAACTTTTCAAAGGTAGTCTGACTACCTACAGTATGGGCATTGACAGTAAAAGAAAAGTGAACTTAAAATATTTCTGGATCTACACCTGCACCTGGATTCTTTTCACCAAATTTCAGTGAAATCTATTTACATTTTTTTAAATAGTAATTGACAAAACCTGCTACAAAAAATGCTACAAACATAACCTCTGACTGCTACAGAATTAATCCACTCCCAGTGCATAGTTTAGTTTCTGTGCACTTCTAGAAATGGACTAAATAAATCAGAGAGCCCCTGACATGGTTTAGCTTGCTCAGACTTCTCCGTTGCCAAATTAATAGACTAAATCTTGGGTTTGGACGTCCATATATGGCTATGTCAATTCCTCAATTGCTTTCATTGATTGACATGTGCAAATTGTCAAATTAGGGAAAGAGCTGTGCCTTTGAAACTTAATTTCAACATGAATCCAAGATCAGTCCAACCTAAAAACTCAAAAACCATTTGGCTCAAAAGCATCTTAAAGAGCCGACTGCGCGCTAAAACAGAGACTCTTTGGAAAGCTTAAAACCATCCCTGCTGACCTGAGGACTTTCTATCATTTCTAAGTCATATATGTACCCATATAACTGGTATTGTTATATATTGGGGCACGTGTTGTCCTCAGAATCCAGTTGCGTTATCTATGTTCCCACTTGAGAAAGGCTCCTTCATATTCTCAGACTTTTGGTATTCAAGGTTAAAACTTTGTCAACTCTTCGCTTGTTTCCTTGGTAACGCATGGGAATCTGACTAATACCTGGCTCATAGTCATTGCCATTTCATAGCTATCACCAGATTCACCACTCAAAACCTTAAAAGGTGTTTTCTAGAACTGTCAGCACAGGTATTTGAATATTACATCAAATTACCTGCTGGTCAACAGGGATGTAATTATGCTGCTAAATCCAACCAAATTGTACTTTGTCGCTTCATTTTTGTTTATTTTTTAAATTATTCAGTACCTCGGCATTTCCCACATGATGTTATGACATGATAGAAATAAAATAGTCAAGCCTCTGGCCACTGCTGTGCAGTCTTGGGCAGATGCCTCTTTTTCTGACGCTATCATCAGCATTGCCACATCTCTAGCCAGTGTCTCCCTCCCAGGAGCTTTAGATGTCCCCTGCAGCTGCCCATCTCACCCATAGCCATCCACAAGCCTGGCCTCTTTTCATGCTGGCGGTTTGAAGCATGGCTCAGCTCCCCTCTGGCCCTCCTCCACCAGAACACTTCTAGCACAAAGCCTGAGGACAAGTCTAAGGTCAGGAACTCTGATAGAGAGAACTCTGTCATAGCTCTGAGATGAAATTCAAATCACACTTTATCTCCTCTTATTGTTCTTTCTGTATTTGAAAGTTAAAAGTCTATATCTGCCCACTTCATCCGACAAACTTGCTGTGTTTGCAGTTGTGCTGTAGCAACCAATGCAGCTGACATTAAATCCTGTAAGATGGAAAAGTTAACTATAAATCTTACCTATAAGATGAGTTATCTATTCTTTGTTCAGCATTGCAACACACCAGAATTGACAGTCTGTACATGTTTATTTTCCCAATTGACACTCACTGTATCTAACAGGCAACAGTTGTCCCATTTAATTGTGAAGATGCTTGATTATTTCATTTCTTTCAACTCAGGCACTTACCAGAATGACAAACGCGCTCTGTGTTGTAAGCTCAGCTCTGCAATGCAGTGTCTCATTCATGCGGGTTCATGTGAGGCCTTGCATTTTTTCAGATCAGATCCTTGTGAGGAATACTGACTGTTGCAGCTCCACTGGAGCCCAACAGGTCCCTCGAGGGGCCTAGAAAAAAAACGAGTTTGGTGAACGGAAGGTCTGCGCTTCATTTTGGCACGTGGGCACATCACACTATGCTGTGTGTGTGTGTGTGTGTGAAAGGCTGAGTTAAACATATGATTGGTTTGCTGGAGAGGGCCAAAAGACTAGAGAGAATTGCCATGAGCAATTAAGAAGCTCTGAGTCAGAGTGTGCTATTTCTGCTCCGTTTTCCACTGAATAGTCATTAGTCAATACACTGAAACCAGAAAGATAAATAGATTGTTATGTAACTAGGTAACATACAGGTAGAGACATAGATGGATAGATGGAGGCATATGAATATTTGGTCTTTCATTCAAGCAGCTTTCTCTAACAAATATTCCTGAAATTTGAAATGTACAACAAAGGACAGTATGTCTGCTTGCATGAATGCATGTTTTCATGTTTACATAGCAAATGTTGACATTATTTATCTGCTCTGCTGATTCTTCCCACTTACACTGCCTGCCGAGATAATGTTCATGTTAAAATCAGTCTAGCTATTTTTTTTAATTTTTTTGCAAAGCCGCCTCTTATCTTGTACAACATTTTCTATCCCACGTTAATATTTTTAGCACCATTTTTAATTCTCACATCCTGTTTTGTGTTTGATTCCAGGGATAGAGGATTGTAGGAGTGGATTTGAATAACGTGACATATGGGTGTGAATATTAATGTACTGTAAATGTGCTCTGAATGTGATATTATGATTTAGAGATTTCTGCTGTCTAAGGTTTCTGACATTCCTGAACCACTGGTGCATTCTCAGTTAAAAACTCCAAGTAGCTACTTGACAGCTTGGCAGGATGATGCTCTACTTTCCTTGAGAAGACAAAAAGGAAAATCAAAAGTAATAGTGAGGAAAATCATGAAATAATGATACTTTCCAAGTAAATTACATGGTATAAGGGAGCACTTTATTTAAGGAGAAAATCTGTATCAGTTATGGTATCTCACCTCTGCCCAACTAAATCAGGATCCTTTTTAATATGCTTGTAACATATTCTTTTTGAAAGCCTTTTTCATAACTATTAGATGTGGGTGATTTGCATGTATGTATACATTAGTATATGTATGCAGGTAAAACATGAATTTGTAAAAGAAAATCAGTGTGTTTCTCCAAACAAAGGAAAAAACCCATACAGGTTTAATATCAGTTACTTAGTATTTGGTTACAGTGTACTCAGTGTTTTCGGGTCTAATCACAGTTTTGCGTTCAGAAAGTCGTAGCTCAAACTTTCCTTTTGTTTGACCAACATACAGTTTTGAATGCAGACAAGTCAACACATAAATGACACTGACCGAATCGCAAATGTTTGACTTGTGAGAGGATGCTTACAGAGGATGCACTGGGCAGACCTGAGGTTGTTATGGCTTTCAGGCTTCTCAAACAAGTGTGCAACTGCGTCCATCATGTTTGATGCACATCTGAAAGAGAACAGTGGTGAGAACTTTGTTACTTCATCAAGCATTGTTACTGCCTGGAGTGTATGTCAGTCTTGTCAAAGCAATGGTTGAAGTCTATGATGAAACGTGAGTGAGAAGCATTTGATTTTTTCTTTGTTGTTCTGGCAGTAATTTATCACGGGAGGTTTTTTTTTTTTCGTGTCTGCCAAAACAATATTGTTTTTCATGGTAGCCGCTATTGATGATGTGGACCCGCATCTTTTCTGCTTCATTTTGAAACTCATGGAGCAACAATTTCACCACAGATGCGTGAGCTGCCCTTTGGGAATGTTGGCCTTGAGGTGGTGTGGATGGTGGCTTTAAGCATGTAAAATTGTGTTATGATGGATGATGTTTTTGATAAATAGTACTGTAGTCTGAATAAGGATGTTTTCATCTTTGACAATTAGTCTAAAAAAAATAACTATTTTGTTTGGACTGCTTTCTAAAAGCAGTACTTTTATTAAATCATAAACACACAAATGATATGATGTTTTACGGTACGTACATTTTGATGACTACTCTCCTGTTGCATATGTATATGACTTTTTTTCCCATGTATAGCATGTGTTATGTAGATAAATTGTTTTACCCAGAGGAAGAGGATAGTGGCTGAAAACTGATGAGCGCAGAGAGATAAACATGTCTACCTTTTGAACTATGAAATAACTTTATTGCAAGTTTTTAAATTACATCTGATCCTGTTTAAAGCTCATCAGATACATCCATTTAGTGTATGTGTATATTACATCTGTAGTGATGTTTCTGAATGCTTTCCCACTGGTCCTTCCATGAGCTACATTATGCTTATGAGGTCACAGCTAAGCAGTGTGCATCACTGCCAGTGATTAGATAGAGGCTTGATTGTCTTTATGCATCTGAAAGTACACAGGGGGATGATCTTAATTTTAAATTAAGGGCTTGTCAAGAGAGATCACATTCCGAATGACTTGTGTCTCTCTGAAAGAACATTATGAACAAAGGCATACAGCTAAATCTTTTCTTATTCTTATGAAATAAACACAGAAACACATTAACATCTTTAGCCAGGCATCATGAATGGCCCATATCCATTTGTGGGCACCTGTTTTCCCATTAAAAACAGGACTTAATGAACAGAAATAGACTGCAGCAGACAACAGAGAAGAAGTGGATATGTTAAAATTTTAACCACATCAGAGAGAGTGTGCACCGTGCACCTTCCTCCTGGCGTAAAAGCCTCAGTGGCAGAATTCACAAAGGCTGTTGGAGAACAATAGCAGAAAATAGTGAGTCTACTGAGGCATTTTACTTGACAAATGATAATGAGAACCTTTTAACAGATACATAGCTAAAACAATGCATTGTATACTATCTAGAAAAACAATGTATAAACAAAGAATGGAATGTGATTTACATGGGAAAAATGGGAATATTTAGAAAATGTTAAATTACCAAGAGATTGAGGATTGGAAACCATGAAAGAGTCATGCGTGTGAAGCAGGGATTTCATGATAGACAGCTGAATGGAAACAGGGATCGACACACAGAAATCTCAGCACCTTGCTCCACAAAGAAACAAAGATTAGAGAAAGGCTCTCTCAGTCTTAAATGTGGTGACAGGGCCATTCGGGTATGAACGTTGTGGCTGCATGCCGTTAGGCCTTCATCTCCAGCAGCCACAAGCCATTGTCCTGGAGTTTCCTTCAAAAACAGAGGACTGTTGTGGGATTTAGAGTGAAATTGAATGTTGTCTTTTGTACCCAGCTCAGTTATTAGGTATGGTGTTTGAAATGAGAGATAAAACAAGGAAATCACCCGGCAGGCATTGAGCAATGATTTTCTCATCTATCATGAGAGATCATTGCATTCCAATTTGTTGCTAGGAGGTAGAAATAAAAGCATATAATCATCTCAAAGTCCTTCCTCTTGCTTTACAAAAAATCTTTTGTTGCTTGGAAAATAAACAATAGATATGGGTGGCCGTTTGCTATGTTTGCAAGGTGGGTGTTCTGCACCCCATGGCTCTAAATACCTTTGTGAACTTCTATAAACATTAAATAAAATGGCTTTACTTTAAGATAAATCATGAACTGGGACAGCACATGAACAGGTTTTTAAACTGTGAAACCAGGTAGCATATTTGGCAAATAGACCAAGGATATAGTATTTAGGCTGCAGTAAACTAGGCAAATGAACAATCAAACAAGTTACATTAATTACATTAATGAACACTTATTCCTTCTTCTTTTTTTTTTTTTACTTTTACTAAGAAAGCATTTTCAATTAGACGTCAGAGTGAATTAGGCCCATCTCACATCCTGAAGGCTCTTTCCACATACTGATAATGATGGAAAGGGTGTGCAGCATGAATGTGCCTGCTTGACTCTGTGCAGATATAGGCCTCTCAAAGTGCTAAATCATGTCAAATTAACACGGAGTTTGGTTAAAAGAGAACATTCTACAGCTAAAGTAACAACTTAATTTTGATTAAGACCTTAAGACATATTGAAATATTCAAAAGCAGATTCATCATATTTCTGCTGATGAGAAATATGTAACTGTGAATCTGAAAGTATGTGTAACTAACGGGCCAGTCGTTTGTTTTTAGGTGGGGTGCCAGTAGCTGAGAGACGGAGACATTTTAACCAAGGGTTCAACTGACAAAGACAAACTTATATTTTCTCTCCAAATGATTGTTTTGTCTATGAAATGTCAGAAAATGGTAAAAAGTCAATGGCCAAAAACACAAAGATACACAGTGTACTACTACAGTGTACTAACCCTAACCTTTAAGACAAAGAAAAGCAGTAAATTCTCACATTTAAGAATCTGGAATTGGCAAATGTTTGACATTTTTACTTTACAAATAACTGAAACAATGAATGGATTATTAAAATAGTTGATGATTATTTTTCTGTTGAGCATGGTAATTTCAAGGTAATATCTTCTTGTTGCTTGTTTTGACCAACCAACAATAAAGTTGTTTAACTATCAAAGACATACCAAAGAGCAAAGCAGGAAATCTTTACATTTTAGAAGCTGGAAGCAGAAGACATTATATGCATAATGCATTTTTTGGCATTGATCGTAATCTTCGCCAAAGTTGTTATTGTATTGTATTTAATTTTCTGTCAACTAATTGTTTAATCAAATAATCCTCCATGCTGTCCAGTTATTTAGTCTGGAGGAAGAGTCCTGCATATGTGTATGTGTGTGAAGAGGAGAAGCATTTGAAGTCGCTGTCTGTGTCAGTTTATCACAGCCTGATGGGTAAATCCAGCCTTCTTTAAATACCTTCTGAAGCTTCTGAAGTCGCCGTCTTTACTCCGCACTTTCACATTGCTATGGTTACAGGCAGTGTTCAAGGCTGTAACTGCCTAAAGAAATATAGCCCACTCTATTTACTTCTTCATACACAAAGTTCTAATTTCACTCAGCAAGGCTGTAACATGTACAGCACACACTCGGAGTCACTCTCACAGTAATTATAGTTTTCAATCCCAAACACTGAATTGTAGCCTGTGAATCACTGCGCTGGTTGTGGATGGATTACAATGATTGCCCTGCTGTATGATCTGTGGACGTTTGCTAATGCAACACAAAAGATATTGGAATCAAGAGCAAGATGAATAGTTTGGCCTGTGACATAAACACTGTATCCAAACTCGATCAAATAGGAGAGTGTTGACATTCATTAATTATTAACAGTGCCTGTGCATCTATTTTTGTCAAGAATGTGCTACTTTCTTGCAGATTTGGTGGCCAGTTTTGATATCAGACTGTTACTTTGGGAGTTATTACATGTCAGCGATCCTGACAACCTATTTCAGGAGGCACTTGTATCATTAGCAGGCTGAAGTAATTCTGCTTACTTCACTTTCAAAGTGTTGTTCTGGCTGCATCATTTGCATCACACCCAAGTAGTAGTCCGCTCTAAAGGCGTTGATGTTAACAACTTCATGATCTGTGGCAACTGACTTTCTCTTACCATTTATATCTCAGTGTGACACCCCTTGCCACTTCTATTCAGTCATATATTCTTGTTCTCCTCGACTCCCTTTTGCTGTATAGCTGTCTGATGTTCTGATTGAAGAGATAGTTTAAAAGATGAGCATCACTTTACACACTGAATCTTGTCCCCCTTCTTAAAATGTGCAAAAAAAAAAAAAAAAAAGGAGGTATTGGTAATTGGTGTCAAATATACAGTTGTGACCAAAATTATTAGCCCCCCTTATGAAATTAGACAAAACTCTTGATTTCTCCATGGAAATGGCCATTAACAACACTTGTTTGTTATTTTAGAAACAAATACACTACAAAGACAAAAGTTGACAAGTTTGATTAGGATATCTTATTGATACAATGAGTTGAAACAAAAAAGGGCAAAAATGAGAAATCCAAAATTATTAGCCCCCTGGCCATTA
>NW_019525354.1:322810-387768 GCF_002814215.2 Seriola lalandi dorsalis
GGGATTTTGGCCCATTCTTCCATTGCAAATTGTTCCAGCTGGTCCAAATTGCATGGTTTTCGAGCATGGACATCGACTTTGAGCACCTTCCACAGATTCTCAATAGGATTGAGGTCTGGGCTCTGTGCGGGCCACTCCAGGACCTTGGTTTTGGTATCCTTGAGGAATTGTTGGACCAATTTCGATGTGTGCTTTGGGTCATTGTCTTGTTGGAAGACCCAGCGACGACCTAAGGATAGACTACGAGCTGATTTCTGCATATTATCCCTCAAAATGTCAAAATAATTTTCTTTTTTCATGATGCCATGCACCCGAACAAGGCTCCCTGTGCCTGAGGCTGCAAAACAGCCCCACAGCATGATGCTCCCACCACCATGTTTAACTATGGGAACTGTGTCTTAGGGTTCAAGGCCTCTCCCTTTCTTCACCAAACATAAGCAACATCCATGTGCCCAAAATATTCCAGTTTAGTCTCATCAGACTTCCAAAACTCATCTTTACCTTTCAAATGTTCACGGGCAAACCTCAGTCTGGCTTTGATGTGCTGCTCTTTGAGTAAAGGGGTTCTTCTTGAACGATGGCTATGAAGCCCACCACGATGGAGAGCCCTCACTACTGTGCTCCTTGAAACATCAACTCCAGAAGAGGCCAGGTCAGCAACAATCATCTTGGCAGATGTCCAGGGATTCTTGCTGACATCTCTGACAATTTTCCTCTCCAGAGTTTTTGGAATCTTGCACTTACGACCACGCCCAGGTTTGTTTCTTACAGAATTTGTCTCCTTGTACTTGGCAATGATGCAACGTACAGTGGTTCTAGACACTGTGAAACGCTTGGAAATGGCAGTGTAGCCTTCCCCCTTATCATGAGCCTCCACTATCTTCTTTCTGAGCTCAAGACTGATTTCCTTTGGCATTGGCATGGTGAGCAAAAGTAGTCCCTCTCAATAATGTGTTCAAGTGCCCTGTTCCTTGGAGTCCTTTTATGCTGATTGAATGTTCAGGTGTTGTTAGGAAGCCAATTGACTGCACAGGTGTGGTTTGGAAGCTGATTGGTTAATTAGGTGTGTTTTTGAAGGCAAGAATTCACATGGGGGGAAATATTACTGACCTCCTCATCATGGGGGCTAATATTTTTGACATCCCCATTTTTCTCTATATTTGATATAAAGCAAGCCTAAAATGTTTTTTATATAACAAAATGTACCAAAAGCTACTAAAAAGCACTGGTGAATGTTTGATTATATTGAGTTTTATCAATGCTGCAAACATTGGGAAGAATTTTAGGAAAATGTTCCATAATTCCTGGGGGGCTAATAATTTTGGTCACAACTGTAGGCACTTAAACCATTAAGCCATTGCTGAGCATACAGTAAAGGCTGTTCACGCTAAGCTAGTCATCCATGAGCTTGCCTGGAGGGACAAAACTTCTCAGAATGCAGAAAAACTTTAGCTAAATCTCGCCTGGAAGCAGCCCCTGTGCCACTATTGACAATTGTGGAATTAATTTTCTCTTGAGTGTCTAGACCTGCTTCCTGTGTTGGTTGTTTCAGTGACAAGGATGCCATTCAGGTCAGTAAGTGCTCATTACAAAGCAAATAACAGTGACAGTAAAATCTGTCCTTGTTCAAAAATATCAGCTCATTAGAATATGCAGTAAGGGAGGGCAAATGAGAGCTGAAAGTTTTGAACAAACTGAAGTAAAGGCCTTGCCTAGCAACCTTGTGCACTGAAAACTCTTAAAGACCATTTTGCCAGAAGATTTTAGTCTAACTGGCCACAAAATAATTTAGTGTGTGTAGAAAGGATCTGGCTGTTTGTGCTGCTAGAACATGCTGGGATCCAAAATTATGACCCCTTTTTTTAAATGAGTTATTATACTTTACAGTAAATTTTGTTTCCTATTGTAGCTGTCATCTCAAATCATTTAGTGTTCCCCAGCAATGTCAGGATCAGTCCCCATAGACTCAGTGTTTTGGTGTCTGCAGCAGTGCCACTGATTTAATTGGTCAGACAGTAAATACTTCAAGAGTGAGCGATTAAATGTGAAATAAACAAATGACAATTCAATATCTAAATATCACTATTTCAGAATATAATACCTACCATACTAATGTGATTGTGGGGAAACATAAACAACTCTATTTTCCTTATCCGTACCATTGCAAATCTTGCCAAATAGCATTTTACCACTTCTTTAGCACCATGCAAATCAGCTGTGATATTCTCACATTTCATAGTGAAAACACAGACAGAAAACACATGACAATACTTGCATGGGAGACTCAATCTGTTAAAGTAAGTAATATGCAACAGCGTCATCTCAATGAGAAGGCACTGTATGCCATGCAATTTATCAATCTAGAAAAAATGTATCTGCCTGCCTCCAGAATTGGCTCTTGTTATGCAGACACCTACCCCAACACCACACATACAATATCCAATGTAATCAAATCGCTGCAGCCAAAGTATGTATGCAAACCAGAAAATAAAACCCACGCCTTCTGTCTCCGTCTGTGTGTTTTCAAGATATTACCCATCCCCGCTCCTCAATATACTGTGTGACTTATTGACTCACTCTCTGTAAGCCCAACTGCACTGTTCGCTGTCAGGTTGCAGGACTGCAAGGAAATCTATATATCAGAAAGAAACAGGTGGGGGGCAGAGTCTTTCCCTGTAGGGCCTCCTACCCCAGGAACTTCATGTCCTTGTCAATGATTCGGACTTGACAGTTTTCATATCCACACTCCAGACCTGAAATTCAGCACAGCTTGCAACCTGCAGCCTGTGCTTCACTGTCTTCTCCTGCAGACTGTGCTGGTATTGTTGGCTGCCTGGATGTGATTAGTGAATGTGCTGTTGTGTGTGCCCACACACACAGGCAGTGATATATTGCACACATGCACAATCACAAATACACACACTCGCCCTCTGTCTCCCTCTCATGCAAATTAGCTCTGCCTGTCTTTACTGCACTTGCCCTATATCTTATTTTGTATCTTTTGAATTGATCAAAAATTTTCATTACTTTTTTCAAACCTTCCAATGGCTCTTTAGAACGTAAATCAACCTTAACGTAAATCAACCTGCAGTACAGTAATTCTTCTCTGACCGCATCATTGTGGACAGTTCAAGCATTATTCCAGGAAAATTATTCAACACAGGCCTTTTTTTCCACCCTGTCACTAGACAAAAGCTTTGATTTTGATCAATTATGCAAAACAAAAGATGTTGAATGCTGTTCTCTTAAGCCACATTAGCAATGTGGCTCTAGAGATGCCACTGTCGGTAGGTCGGTCATTCCACCACTTTGGTCCAGACTGATATATCTCAACAACAATTGGATGGATTGCTCTGACTTTTCCCCTATCGCCACAATGAGGACGGCAGCTTTTGGGTTGTTTTTGTGAAATGTCTCGACAGCTATTGAATGTGTGTCATTCAGTCTGGCATAGATAGAGATATGGTTCCCAGACCATGTATCCTCTGCAACTAGTGGATGGATTGGCATAACATTTGGTAGAGACATTCATGTCCCCCTCAGGATGAATTATAATAACTCTGGTGACCCCCTGACTTTTCATCTAGTGTAATATCATCATATTAGCATAGCCAATGTGCGCATTTTAGCATGCTTATATTAGCGTTTAGCTCAAAGTACCTAAAAGTACCTGTGCCTAAGTGCAGCTTCAGAGAGCTGCTAGCATGGATGGTGACTCTTGTTAAACACTCAGTGTCAGCATTTAAAAATCTTTCTTGCCAGTTACAGTATAACTAAGGTTTGGCATGGATCATAGTTATGGCAAATTAACTGTAATTAAGGTATTTCTATATTTAGGCAACTAAAACACTTGCACACTTGCTGTGCAGAAACACATGTTTACGTAATCTTGATTTTATAAATTCTTTATTCTGCTGACAGACAAACATATTCATGTTATAGAAGAAGCTTAAGAAGCTGATTTTGAACCATCACCCTAAAGAAAATTCAGACCCACTGGAAAGAAATCAAGTTGTCTTCTTAAAAAATAGGATTATTTACACAAGGTGCTTATAAAGTATATGACTATGAGCGTGTGCTAGCTTAGCTATACCATCGTATGGTTCCTTGAATAGTCATGAGATAGATTTTCATATTTTACACTCCAGCTGGTGTCTTTTCTTTTCAATCAGTCACTGGCTGCTCTCCTTGGCTTCAGAGGAACATCTGTGTTCTGCTCTAATCCCAAACCACAAATCCCCATAGACGCTCGCTGCTGCTAGGCCACCATGATGAGCCTGCAGTCCATGAGGTCCGGGATTTTTCTGGGAATCCAGAGCTCTCAATTAAATCTTAAAGCAAGGTTGCTGCAGAGTATGTATGATGACAGTGGTGCTTCTGAGACTTGTCTGAATGCTGTCTGCTTTGTGTGTGGGTGTCTCTTGGCTGAGAAGACCCAGTTATCTGCCTTAAAGGAATTGCTGGTTTAAACCACAACTTAAAAGATGGATATCTTTCACTTTTCTTGCATTGTCATACAAATATCTGTATGATTGAGATGACATTTACAATTTTGTTGACTGGTAATCTTACATATAATTACATAACAAGCTTCTTTTTTAAGATCACACAATTATTAATTTAAAAGAATCAAACATAATAAATTGAAAGGGATTATGAATCTCTCATTTTTATTATTTTAAAATCTCCCAGTAAATGGTGAAATCACACCTCAAACAATTGATAACACCATGAATATTATGATTCACTGTGATGTTTGGTGTTCCTGACACTGTTGAATTGAGCTTACCTACCATTCTGTACTAAAAGAAAATTCCACCAACCTCAGTTGTGGTCATTAAAATGATTCCGATTACTGCATCATTGGATATCTCCACATCAAAAGGCAGGAAGCAGGGGATTAGCCTGCAGTCCTACAGAATGCCCCCCACAAATTAAAGGCTTATTTAGTTGGATTCACACAGAGTGGGGATGCAGGTTCAAAAACTGTTAAATATTGAGAGGCCATCTGTAAAAAGGAACAAATCCTTGGGGTGTTTTTAATTTTAAGTTTTAAAATTAAAATAACATTTTAAGTTTAAATGAGACCTTATGTCTGTGGGTTAATTATGGATCGTGGTTAGGCCTCCTCTTCCACTGCCTTAGATAAATGTACAGATTGGCCGTGTGACACCTCACCATGGTGATCCACTTCTGCACTATTTATGGTTCAGACATTTTAGCAGATAATAAGTGTGGGATGCCATACAGTAACCAGCTAGTCCTGTCCTAACAACTAGCTATGTGGTTGTTATTTAGCCTTTTTCTTTCCAGAGTTACAAATTCTTTTATTTATCTGCATGTTTGTGGACATCATACACTGATTTCCCTTGTGTTTCTTTCCATCTAATTTTTTTCAGAATTTGAATCATGTGAGTATGCTTGATTTATTGTGTGTTAGCCCTGAGACAGACTGCAAAAGTTTATTTATGTAAAAAACTTACTACACAGTGGCACACAGAACCCCCTCCCAAAAACTTCAATTATCTGGTTAAAAAATTCTTAAAATTACATCTATTGTACACCTTACACCACAGAGGAAAATCCAAATCTATGAATATGCAAATATTTCTCATTTCAAAAGTTTAACCGCTGAACAAAATGTCTTTTACTTCCAAGTGAAGTAACAAAGAGCAAAACACATTTTTGAATGGAAGGGGACTAAGTTAAAAATGCAGTACAAATGAAAAATTACATTTTTGATTTATGCAGGTTCTATTATTGTACTGTTTTTGAGACAATACCATACCACCATAATTCTATATAGCAAGTATTAACTAAATTGGTAAGTATTAGAATCGATGTATAAATAAATTTATAGATATAGCCCGTTACAAATTCAGTTTCTGTTCTCCACGGTCCTAACAAACCACAATTCTCAGGCGTTGCATCAGCAGGAAGATGTCAGAAGTCCACAGTGTACTTTTCCACTTGGCTAATCGGCCACAGCAGCCAAAGTTTTGAATAAACCTGCGCCCAAGGAACGCTATGCACCAAGTCATCTTTATGCATCATCAATTAGCCCAGTATAGAAACAGGCCAGAGGTGCAGGTATCAGTCTGCCTGGACCCAGATGACTGATGAGTCAGTCTACCACAGCGAATTGACCAGAGTGAAATTTTGATGACTCAAATCTGATGTTCCAACAAAAACACTGACTTTAACAACATGACAATGAAGGAAATGAGACCGTTGAGTCATTGGAATGTCAAGGAACAATGTTGCTACACCCCCAGTTAAGATGGCATCTAATGTCCATGTGTGTAATAACAAAAGGCTAGCAGAAAATATTCCTCTTGCATTCTACATACATCATGTGTGTCAATTATAGAGATACATCAGATATATCCTCAACTGACCATTCGCTAAATGCCACACGTAATAATAATAATAATAATAATAATAATAATAATAATAATAATAATAATTAGTTTAGTAATTTAGTTATAAGCTCCTTTCAAGGCACCCAGGGACACTTTACAAATCCAACAAGACAAGGTAAGATTAAAAAACAACAGCAGCAACAATGAAATATATAAATATAAGCATAAAATCATACTGTGCACTTCACAAAGCACCGGGAAAGGCGTATCTAACTAGGTGAGTTTTCAGTTGTGACATAAAAGAAGCCACAGATGTGCACTGGCACAGACCCTGAGGGAGAGCTTTCCAGAGGTTAGGGCCAGCTACACTGAAGGACCTGTCAACCATCGTATGGAGACTGGAGTGGGGAGTGAAGAGTAGATGTGCATCAGAGGAAAGTGTTGATCGAGTAGGTGTATAGGGATGGAGAAGATTAGGTAGGTAGGGAGGCGCCAAGCCATGGAGAGATTTGTAAACAAGTAGTGCTTTAAAATGACTGTGGTGTTTGACCGGGAGCCAGTGCAGTGGCTGAACGGTGGGGGAGATGTGTGGCTGCAGAATTCTGGACATTCTGTAGTCCCAAGGAGACGGACATTACAATTATCAAGTTGGAACGTAATGAAGGCGTGGATGAGAGTCTCTGCATGAGAGGGGAATGATCTGGAAATGTTCCGTGTTTATCCTATTGCTAGGCAACTGTTACTACAGGCACAACAGGCTTATGGTTGATGTCAACAGTTTTGAGGGTGGTATCTTAGTATACAAGAGCAAAAATAGGAAAGGGTTGCTCGCAACGTAATTGTTTTCAGTACTGTAATACTGAAGCTAACTAGTGTTACTTTTAAATATACACATCGCTCAAACATCCCTCACACCCACACATTGAAGACCCTTTCACAGGGTTCTCATTTTAAAACCAGTCAGCTGGAAACAACGAATGAATAAATCAAAAATATCTTTGCTTGTGCCTGGTGTTTCATTAGCACTGAGGCTGAAACTCACCTAAGCTTACTTTTAAAAGTGTAAAACCTTTTCCATATTGTGTCTTTCTGTCATTGGTTGTAAAGTAAACTAATGAGACTGTATCACCCATTCACCTAGAGGTTTTAAAGCAACTTTTAGCTTTACAGCAGAGAAAGTGCTTATCTGTGAGAAAAGCTGCAGATACCGTCTCGCTGTCTTTTTTTCCCCTGTCAAGTCTGAGCACTTACATAATTTGAGGGTGAATGAGGGCTTGCCTTTAGAATCCCACCTTGATGATTGCACTTTGAATTCTCTGCATGAGGAAAATAACAAAATTATACCTTGATGCCTGAATCGCAGTAATAGGTTAGGCTCTTCTACAGATAAACTAGTGGGTGGAATATAAGTATGAAAGACGAGTTGTGGAAGTGTTTTGATCATTTGTTAGTGATGCATGATTTCACAAACTGCTCCCTTGATTTCATCCTGTGAATGACGCCTTTGACAGCACTCGCAAAACGGCAAACCGAGTGGCCTAAGGTGTGCAAGATGCGATTTGCTGCTTGATTACTATTATATCTCTTATATCAGAATACCTGTATAGGGATTGTTATCTTTAAAGTAAATGGCCTCTGTAAGTATTAACTTCCAATTGAAAATGGAAATTAAGGATCACTCTCAAAACTTGATAGTACTTGAACATTTGCAGCGTGATGATTGTAAATGTCATCTTTGCAGAGATCGGTGAAATACAAAAGCAGATAGGTAAGTATTCAGTGCAGTTGTAACTCAGATAATTATGTCCTCAGAAAATAATGTTTTCTGTGGTTCAATATGAGGATTGTCTATCTGCAGCAAAAAAATGCTGCTGGCGTCAAAGTGTTCCTTGTCCAATCTGAGGAAACATCTACCTCATTTAAGGCAAATTTATAGTTTCTGTGACTGTGCAGTGTTTGCGTTGTTCTCTGCTACACTTGGCAGAGTGACAACCTGGAACCATTTATAGTAACTGCAGCAGCAGCGCAATTCATCAGCTGAGGATGAAGGGTCCACTGTAAACTATTAAATATTATGAAAAATAACTCACTGAAATAAAGTATTTTTTGAGCTTGTTAACATTTGCCTCGGCAGACAGGTTGAGCTTGAATCAGAAGATACACTTTTATTTAAAATATATTCAAATTAGAATAATTATTGTTTTTATTTTTTATTTTTTTTATTTTTTTTACATTTTCACAGATAATTTAGTTCCATTTTGCAGTACTGTTACAATAGTTCGCTCTAGTCAGCTAAAGCTTCCGCCTTAATATTGCTCGGGGTGCTATCTATCTTCATGCTGAGGTGGATATCAATTAGGTGAGCCAACCATGTAATTGATTTCCACCCTGTTACCTTTAGCTCTGGTATTTGTGATGTTCAGACAGCGCTACTGTTGCCTGTCTTTTTTTGCTGCCTTGTGTCAACACCTCCACACGTACATGCACTTTATTACAATCATAGGAATAAATATGATCTATGTAATCCATTTAGGACACATGAGCCGCTGCTCATTGTGATTTCATTAACTTAAGCTGCGCACGGCGCAAGACGGACACCAGTTCATTACCAAGTCACTATTACAGCCATTACAATGAAATCAGATATGAGAACAAATTACATTTTTGTCCAATCTTAATGACGGTCTGATCTGCAGTGACTGCTGCCTGACCAGCCAGCCTCTCACGTAAGAGGAAAAAGGTTGTATGCACCTCTTGGCTCTTGGCAATTTGAATAATTCACTCAGATGTGTGGATGCGATTGGTCCTGCGACCTGTGTCTGTGCGGTCTACCTCACTGTATGCACTGAAGAGATAAGAACGTGAATCACAGACAAGAGATACCTCGGGGAGGCTTGAGGAGCAGAGCAGCGAGGGCCAACCCGGGGTCAACTACTCGGCCGAGAATGACAACTCGTGCCAAGGAGATGTGGGAGACTTACAAGATAAGTCTGGCTTTTTGATAGGTCGAGTTTTGAGGGAATATGATAAACTGGGATTTTAAGGTTTTACGCCCCTATCTGACTCCACAGGTTGAAAAGAAAATGAAACCAATTCTAAACTGCGGTGTAATAAATCTGAGCCAAGAATGACGAAGAATATAAGAGAATACATCAGAAGCGGAAATGCTCATACAGAATAATTAAAACTGTGATTACTTTCACCACTAAGATATTTGCATGTGTCTTTTCTCCCTCGGTACATCAAGGAGGGGAATTGTTTAATTTCAGGTATTCTTATTAAATTCAGTCTTGCAGATTGATGCCATATTCTGTGACATAAATATCAGCAGCTGCTTAATTTGGAACGCTTTAAGTGGAAGTAGCCGAATATCTCATTTCTTGTCAGTATTTTGTGCAGCAGCTGTCTCCTCAACTTTTCTAACTTAGTGGGTAATACTTTACCTCCAGACCACCTCACGTTCTTATCTTTGTAATAAAAACCATATTAATGTTAGATGGATTTTTTATATTCTGGATGTCACAGCTCATGCTGCTTTGTAGCTCAAGCATGGTAGTGATTTTTGCTGGATGCTGGCAAGACTTTTTTTTATTTTATTTTTTTTTTTTATTATCTAGCAGTATCAGCTGAAATATCTTCATATTTACTGTAACCCAGAAAATGAGATTGAATGAAATGGTGAAGTGATTGCAGCAACAATGGGAAACACCACTGTGTTTTTCCACTGATAAACCTGATAGCGGGAAAACATGTTCTTGTGAAAGATGGTACTTTTGATGCCAAGACACCTCATACTGTGCATGCACACGATGCAGGAATTTAAGTGCGAGTCTGTTTACTTGGATGTCGTTCATAAGGGCAGTGGTCCACAGAGCAAGGGAAATAAATTCTGACTAGGAGATGGAGTGATGAATACACCCCTTTTTCTCTCCTCTCTCACCATCCTCTTTAAAATTCTGTCAACAAAAACTATGAAGGGTTACTCATGGAAATAAAGAGGCAGAAAGGGAGGTCATTTTACTTGCAGCCTGCAGGTACAATAATTTGTTTTGTGGTCCTTCTGGGTTCTCACGTACTCTAAAGGCAGCACTGCTCAATGTTTCAAGGTTAACATTGAAGTGCTGTTTTCATCTGCACATTCCTGGAAAAGCAGAGTGCCTCAGTCACTAAAAGCTCCTGTCTCTTTTTGCCACTCTGCACGCGCATGTGTGCATGCGAACGTGTGTGTGTGTGTGTGTGTGTGTGTGTGTGTGTGTGTGTGTGTGTGTGCGCGTGCACATTTCCTTTTTGCCTACACACATGCACCATCTATCAAAAGGCCCCTCTGTTCCCTGAACTGGAAAAAGGAATACTATTCCACCACAAACTGTTGCAAAATACAAACACAGGCTGTCTCAGTTTAGCCCCAGCATCAAGCTAAGTTAAGCTAAATCTCAGTTGTGCCATCACTGAGGGTTACCTCGAAGGACCTCCATACAATGTGTGTGTGTGTGTGTCCTGAGAAAATTGATATCTTGACTGCTCTCAAATTATTACCCGCAGTATGTCACCGTGATGAAATGACTCAACAGTTTCCCATGTCATTGATCATGCACTGATGAGCCATCCATTGACTCTCTGCATACCATCAGAGGTGAAACTGACAAGATTACCGTGAGCACTACATCTCTTACACGGACCAACAGTGAACATCAAGGCCAGCCTGAGACGTGCAGAATTGCGATCACACCTTACCGTTTGCAGGTCTACCTGACATGACAACTTTGAATTCCTATCCACGTGAGGAGTTGCAGCAGGAAGTTGTTTGATCATTACTGAAAGAAGAAGAAGAAGAAGAGGGGAAAAAAAAAAACTCATTAGAATGTGTGTCCGTGTGTGTGTGGGGGGAGGGGGCGTCAGCAGTGATGATATCAACAGCGAGGAGCCAGATTTTTTTTAGCATCATAAGTTTGAGTTATATATCTTTTTGTTTGGTGCATCTTTTGTTTCCCTGCACACATCCTGTTGGCTGACTGATCTTAGGGATTCCGGTCTTTGAATGGAGGCGCTGCAATGTTCAAATCCAACTTATGACAAGCGCCTTTTTGAAATTTTATTCACTTGGCCGTTTCCCTGCGATTCCACACTTTTCAGATACACAGTGCTGAACAAATTAGCTTGCTGCCTGTCATCCCCACCCTATCGGAGCAAGATAGGAAGTAGGTAGGCCCTGTGTCAGTAATGTTGTATGTGACAGTTTGACAGCAGAAAATGCTATTACCAGGGTGCCAGTTTTCCTTCCGACTGTGCCATTGTCCTCCAGCTTGTTTGGAGAACGTTTTTCTCACCACAAGCATCATGTACTTTGCATTGATTATGTTTCCACTTGAGTGCAGTAAGGCAAAAGGAAGACAAACAGAATGTAAAGGGATTTTCAGCAGGAAATTATATTGCCCTGATGTCCACTGAATTTAATAATTGTATTTTTTCAGATGAATTCATCTGAAAAGCACTTTTTTTTTTTTTACTTTTCCAAGGCTGTTTTCATATGATAACAACTAAGCTTTCTTTGTGACAACTGGTCAAAGTCCACCTTCTGAGAAAGACCATGAGATACAATTGAAGAAAAGCTAGCGAGTAGATTTTTTTTTTTTGTCAACTACTATTTCCAAGGTTAAGAATGAATTTCCATGCTGTATAATGTTGCTAATATAATTTTTGAACATATCCATCATTAAGATATGCCCATGGTTTTTGTTCAGTTCAAATCTGCCAGTTAAATCGGTTACTTTTGTGTTAGCGAGCGATGTTGCTAATACAAACAATTTCAGATATACTGTAACTGCAGGAAAAGAATGACTCACATTTCACTTGTCTCCCGCTGCATGTGCGCTTTTATGTCAAACTGACGCTTATCAAGACTTGTAGGAGAATCTCAGCATGCGTAATCACACATTATTACACTCACGACAGAATCCACATTGGCTATGTATTAATACCGACGCTGCCAATGTACTGCAGATGTAATACTTAGATGTGCCAATCAACTAATGATGAGCATCAGACAACTGGGGGCTCAGATGGTCTAAACTGTGTTACACTGATTAAAAGGGAGGTTGAAGTTTCAAGTCTCTCACTGCCTCTGCTCATATATAAAATATGATACAATATTTTTGTATGTGACTTATTAGAGGTAATTTAGGACTGGGAAATAATTCAGTGTCATGATTTATCAACTGTTTGTGCAACTGGATCCAGATGATTAAACTGTTTTATTTTTTTATATATTTTTTGGCACGTTCAATGAACTTGTGAAGATTTTGTTGTATATGTGTGAAGTTTTGTCTGATAACGCAGACATAAAAGGATTGATTGATTAATTGATTAGTCCATCCATTAGTCCTGGTTTCAGGTTATTGTTTCTATAATACTTAACTTTTGGTTCTTAAAGAGGACTTTGCTCCCACATAGTAAACTGAAGTCCATATCTCTCCAGGTTATTGCCACGGTGTGTATCACTTCTGCAGCATAAGTGACATGACAGGCTCTAATGTAGGAGGACAGGTGACGCACACTGGGGGAAGGCATCCCTTGAGACACACTGTGAACCAGGTAGGAGATTGTATGTGTGAAATGTCACTTTGAATCAGCAAATCAGTAGACCTTCAGAAGCAGCGTAACGCAGCTTCGCTGTGTGGAGATATGTGCAGGAGGATTACAAGGACAAATTCTTTGTGTGTGTGTGTGTCACTGTGGGAGAGGTGTCTTTGACAGTCTGAGGTGTCAAAAAGTTAGAAACATGTACTGTTACGATACTGTTTGTATAAAAAAAATTAGTTCATTCAAAAGTGAAACCGTGTTTGCTTACAGTACAAATCTTACGGTAGATTTTTAACTATTCAATTGAACTTTTTTTCAGTCACAAGAAAAAAAAAGATTCACATTTACCTGTTCAATTATATGTTTGGGGCTCACCTTTAAGTGCTAATGATATCACTTTCACAATGCTCATTGCTTATTGAAGGTGTGAAATAACTGTGCTAATTTAATTTGTATTGAATCACTGAAAGATTTTGGAGTACTTCAAAAAGGTTTGAGAAAGTTTGAAATCACTGGACACTGAATATTATAGTGGGAATTTAGTTTTTAATACCACAAAATTTCCCTCAGACATGTCTGAGAGGAATTGGACAGCATTGTAACTTGTCTACATTTTTTCCAGTAATTTACAGATTGAATTTTATAATCTACTTGGCCCAGACTGATGATATCTCAGTAATGATTGGATGGATTTCCATGAAATTTGGTGCAGGATGAATCTTACTTAATGTGATGATCCCCCGACTATGCTGGCCTAAGTACAGTCAAACAGAGCCGCTAAGTTGGCTGTAGTACAGTACAAGAGGATGTGAAATTGCTCCATGACAAAAAAACAAGAAGAACATTTAAATATATTTTCTTCACATTTTGTTCAGATTAACTTTCACTTCTGTCTGATGCTTAATTCACATCATAAAGACACAACATTTTAGTGCAGTGATGTCATCATGAATGAGGCTATGGTGCTGCTCTGTGTGTTGCATTCAGACAGTCACATTTAACCACATCAGTCTTCTGCAATAAGGACATCTGTTGCAGTTCTGTTATGGCCACTGATCATTGCTAGGAGCATGGACAGTACAGATCAGATTTCCATGTTGTTTGTCTTAAATAACTAACTTGTTCAACTTCATGACTTGAAATACTTTGAATGTTCAACAGTGTATGTTTGACAAAGAGTTAGTGAATGATTTCTTTATGTTGATGTTCAGCTCTTTGAGTGTCTTGTGTCATGTAATCCAGTGTTTCCTCACTTTAACCAAACTGGGTCAAACCCAGTTTTTTAAAATTGTGTAAGACTAGTTATATGCAGCAGACCTCTCTCCTTCCCTTCAGTCCATGTGTTTTTCTCATTATTTCGTCAGGATGTGACACTGGTCAGGGGGCTACTTCCTCACGCCAATTAAAAAAAAAAAAGAAAAGAAACCATGAAACACCCACCCACACACACACACACACACTAAACACACTATCTAATCACGCAGTATACCATGCATTATTAAGTAGGGGTTTGAATAAAACATAAAGGTTAGTGTTTCCCAAATTATTCTCACAGGAAAAGGGAAAAAAGACTCAACATATTTGTATGGCGCTGTCCTGCAGCTTGAATTAATGGGACTTTAATGTTGTACTTTCAACAGTAAACCAGGTTTTTTAATGGTCATCTGTAGGGATGTCACAGTACCAGATATTTAATACTTGGTACCAATATGAACCACTGAAATGGGTTAGTCTTAGACTCCAAACTGGAAAAAGTAGAAAACAACTGAGGCTTCTGCACACACAGTGTGCTGGGACACACACAAACATGTGCGCGCACACACACCCCCCTCCACATAGCCAGTGTGCAAACAGTAGTTTAAATTGACTAACATGGTGACAGACCAATGGTGTGTAAATATCTATTTGAAAATGTTATAGCCTTACGGTTATAGCCCATAGCTTGTTCCTGGTGATCTGCCTCAAACACAAAGTATGCTCATACGGTTTTTCTTCCCCATAAGTTGTGGTTGTGTCTGCACATGCATTTGTCGCCTTTTGTCAATTACCGATCAAACAATTACTTGTTATTGTTTAATGTGTCTTCCTTCTTCTTCTTCTTCCCTTTGTGTTTGACGTCAGACTAGAACACATAGGGTTATTATACCCCCCTCCTTCAGTCCCTGAAGAATCGCATCTCCAGTATCAATTACATCTATGCCAACTTTACATCTTACATTACTGTAGAAAAAGAAAGTACTAGCATGTTTTCAGAATTTTGCCATCAACTATTGATTGTCATGACATCTATATCATGACATCATCTGCTGCACGAATATAACATATTAGATTCAGTTTCTTGTTCTTATTCTAAAATGGTGAAAGATTTCACACAAGCCTCTGGAGGAGTTATTCTTTAACATGGGTATTTATTTGTAACTGTGACTCAGGAGATTTGGAAGCATTTGATTTAAAGCCCGTTGGTATCAAAGTAAAATATTGTGTTGGAAATTGCTCTTTCCATTAACAATGGGGTAAGATAAAGGTAGTAGGAAAACAGCAGAGGACAGAGGCTAATACTAACTCTAGGAAATATAGCTGTCTCACAGTTTAACAGAGATTTACCGTCCAATGATTATGTTCCCCAGAGACAGGACCACCCTTTGAATAAGACACAAAATGGTAGCAGATAGAGCACTCATCAATAAGTCATTGGAGGTCAGCTTAGTGTTTGTGGGTGTGAAACTGGTGGCTAATCAAGTAAAGAGAGTCAAAGTATTGGCTGTTTAAGGCGTTAAAGCAAACAAATGATCTGTGAAGGACACTGGGATGAACATCACTGATGTAAGAAGAAAAAAACATGTACCTGTACTTAAACTAACATTAAAAATGTATGGGAGGCTCTTCACTTGACTATAATTGATTCTATTTGACATTGACAATTTATTCAGGCAAACCCAAGAATGAATTTGTGAAAATGCAAAAGCAGGTGGTTTTTTGAATGAAATACTGAATGGAAAACCATCATTTTGTCCTGATTCTATATGAGTGAAACATCATTGATCTGTCGTTGTTGTTTTCTTTGTAATATTTGTGGGTGTGTGTGGTCATTGCTATGGCAAAGAGAAATCACATCAATCATGGTACGACTCATTCAGAGCAGAACTATGTTGTTTTTTAACCTTGGTAAGAATATGTTGTCATTGATGCATGGTCAGACAAATACCAAGCATAAAGGAGAACCACTGTTAAGTCCCGTTGTCAGTCTAGTCAGTCATTGCTATGCTGGTAATACAGACATGTCCAGCTCGAATAAAGATCCATCCTCTCCGGCAAAAGCCAAATAGCTGCTCTGTAGACAGAGTTGAATTTCAATACGAGCAAAACATATCACAGTTGACACAGGCAAATTGAAAGCATAGGTTGTAGTGCATGAGCGAGACTGTCCCCAGCTGGGCTAACCAAATGACCCCCCCCCCCCCCCCCCCCCCCCCCGGCTCAGGAGTGGAGAAGAAGCCTAATAACTGATTGATGCAATGTGCCCTCTGGCGGCCATGTTGGAAGTCCACTGCTTTTGGCAACAACAGCTGAGAACAGCTGATCCCATTTGTAAGCTTATGACTTGGCTGCCTCAACAATATGGAATAGACATGGCTAATTTCTGTTATGTTTCTAGTTGGGGACTGATGATTTAATTACTGCTACATCTGTAATATTGTCCGCCTGCTGCACCCCAGTGATAAGATAGCTCCAGACTAACTTTTCGAAATGCATTTGTAAAGAACTTTGATGCCTAAAGCAATTCTATTGTTATTATGGTGGCATGATAATGTTGATATTGGTTTTAATCACTATATGAAAACATTCATGCGTCAATAAAATGTAATATAATTAGTCTAATTAAGAAATATGCTTCTTGAGGGCGCGTATTACTTTATGGAGGTGTTCATTAGCAATGACTTTTGTTAATCATTTGTTACTCAGTAAAAACTCTGAAATTGCATGATTTCTCTGATGGGTTTTTAATCTGTTTTCTTTACCTGTCTGTTTTGCCTTAAATAAAGGAGTCTTCAAGTTCACACTCTTCTTCTGTTAGGCAAGTTACCCGTGATTACTTTGATTATTATTATGTTTGCCTAAGAGGTTATGTTTTTGTTTGTCTGATAGTTCACAGAATATCTCAGAAACTATTCAGAAAATCCCAATGAAATTTCGGTGGAAAACAAGGACATGGGTCAAGGAGGAAATTCAAAAGTTTTTAGGGTGAATAACAAGGTTTTACACACTGCAGTTCAGGAGTGATGAGCAAAAATGTGGAAATGAATAGTGTACTTTTACAATAGGTGGATAGCCTATTGTGTGGCTTAGAAAGCTTCTGCAGTTACTCCAGAATCAGCACCATGGACAGCTCTCTGTATCAAACTATGGTTCTGCGATGAAACAGGCTCCAGGAGCCTCGTGTGTACAGGTTTTTTTTTTTTTTTCGCCAGACTGAGCAGTTTTTTTTAGAGCATGTAGTTTGACAAAAAAATAAATTTTAACACCAGTTGAAAGTACATTTATCAATATGTACTATATATACTACTTGCACTAAATATTTACAATGCTATATTGTACTTACAGACAAAGCAAATTTGTCTGTTGGGAAAGTCTTTGGCTATGGCGAGATGTTAATTTCACCTATTTCAGAACTAGTCTACCCGTGAACATCCCCTGCCCCTCAGCAGCCCTTGATGTTCTTAAGGTCACAAGAATACATCACTGAAAAGTATAGAGAGAGGATTCAGTCCTGATCTTGCTTGCTCACTGTTATTATATTGACACACAAGTGAAGTAAATTACCATAACTGCCTTGTCTGCCTCACTGGTTTGTCTGTAAAGCAAGTGTGGATCTGGCAGTCAGTAGAACAACTCTGGTCCCTTCTTCAGAAATAGACATTGCCTAACAAGATCCCCTCCCCTGCTCTCCTGTGCAGCAGGCGCCTCCGCTTCTAGGTTCTGCTCTGGCAGGTATCCCATCTGACATTCAAATGGAGACTGCCCTGTGAACAAGACCTGCAGGGTATTTGCAGGTGCATTGATCCCACAAGAGCTTGGATTTCCAAGTGGATGGATTGGATGCAACCAGGCAGTGCGACCAACGTGGTTTCTCCTGATTAACCCTCTCCATCTCCTCATTTACCTGAGAATTGAGGGCCAAAATGCAGTGGCACCTAGAGAATAGAACCAGGAATGAGATGAACTGAGGACCAGCACAGAGATGATATTCCATGCATGAGGACACTGAAAGTTGGCAACTGAGGACAAGCTATTCACAATTAGCAGCATGATATTTCCCATCAAAGGAAGACCCGAAACGAAGTGGAACCAACTAAGAATTCGCTAAATAATGATCCATGGGCTCAGTGAGGGCTTTGTCTGCTTCTAGAGTTCATGTAGGGATCTTAGCAAATGCATTTATAGGGGGAGCAATAGTAATAAGCTTCCCACTGAACCACTGGTAGAAACTGGTGAACCTTATTAAGCGCTAATCCTGTTTGACAGAGTTGGATTTGGGCCAATCCGGGACAGCATTCACCTTTTCAAGCTCAGCACACATGCAGGAATCCTTGAGGATGTATCACAGGAAAGAGACACAACAGTAAAAGATTATTTCCTCTATTCTGGCTTGAGGGATAGTTGTTGTCCAATAGTCTTTTGCGCACTGGACAGATGCTGAACATGCTCGTACTTGTTCTGGGAATATGCCTGGATGAGGACCAAGAACACAAATACTAGCATTTGCCATGCTGACAACAGGAGTGATGTGTCTCTCCCTGGATGTGCACAAGGGTACAGATCCAGGGGAGTTGTGCTGATCTGTCTCGGTAAACAGTGGCTCCCTGGAGATAGTCAAATGCAGACAACGGTAGCGGGAGAAGACATTGATTTTTAATATTATACGGGGGGTAATAATCAATACAGCAATAGCGTATGGTTGCAATCGTTTATGCCCACAAAGTGAGGTAGGTGAGGAAAAGAACCACACCCCAGCAGGTTTTTGGATATGTTCTTCAATTTCATTTGCCTTCAGGGTGGAGACAAGCTGATAGTGGAGTCATGCAGTGGAGGATGCAGAGGGCGAGAAATCAATCATTACTTACTGAAGACCTCATATACTTCTTCATGCTCTGGAGACACACTGGTCTAGCTGAGAACCTTGGAGTGGAAAGCAGACCATGGGAGGCCTCCTGGAGAGGTTTTAGACACAAATACTGAGACAATAGAAAACTGCTGCAGCTGCCCAACAGTCCATAAAGCCATAAATATCATCGGACCAGGAGACACCCGGGGGAGTGGACCAGATGAAATGAGATCTCCTCCTGGTGACAACCCTCCAGGACCAGGACTAAGTGAGATAGCAAAGAGATGAACTTTAACTGACACCAATGGGCATTGATCAAGGGCAGTGACTTTAATGGCTCCCTCTAGACAGCAGAAGAGAATTCCCCACTCCCCACTTGGGAATATGGGATGTTATGGGTACCTAACCTAGTCACAGACCATAATATGATGGAAATTTGAACCATAGCAACAGGTGAATGAGTTGGTGCCTGAATCACCCCCCCTCACCCCACCCAGCAAAACCCAAAGGAACAATTTTTTTTTATCTAAATAAGGATTTAATTTCTGGTATTCTATTACTGTAGTGTAATTTGATGGTCAAAATTTTGTTTTGCAAACATCTACTATGTGATACATGGTTACTATAGCTACGAATGCTGTTTTATATATTTGTTCACTTTTCAAACAAGACTGATTTGGTTAGAAACAAACAACAGGCAACAAAACCTACAAACAGGATTCTGAAGTGTTTCCCCTTGCTGAATGTAAATGTAAAATTCCATTGTCTTTTTATCTCGTTATTTGAGAAGCATTTATACTCTAGAGCAAATCTCATAAAAACTTTCCATCCTAACCCCTTATTCAAAAAAACAAAAAACAAAGTTACACAATTGAAACAAACATTTCCAATGATTTGGATAACTTCCTCTGCTGGAAGCCCTCAAATATATATTTTTTTCTTGAGAATCTTCAAATGCTCGTGGAGGGCTAAAAGGAGCACAGAGAATTCCTGGGAGGGAGTGACTGTCGACAGCCTGTCAAGTTCAAAGGCATCTTCAGAGCAGGACATTACCTCTATTCCTAAAGCAGTAAACAATGCAGTCAGACTCATCATACGCATTAGCGAAGCTGATAACAAAAGACGTGATCTACAGTATACAGAAATATGAATAAGCACAGAGATATCACAGTGCAGCAGTTGTGTCAGTCATTTTCTATTATTTATGAAAATCAATTGAGAAACCAACCTCAGGGTAATGCAAATTGTTATTGTGAAAACAATGCATTCAAAATGGCATAATTATGGAGTCATTTGGGGAATGTGAGGAGTTTGAAATGGATCTAAATTTTTGCCATGAGCCATAAGCAGTTTAGACAGTAATGAATGATGTTGTTTGGGATTTTGTAGTAGTGATTGTGGGGTTTTTGGATCATGAACTGTGTGTTGCAGATGCTTATATAAGTCGCGTGAAGGAAAAAAAAAAGCACCAGACATTTTCCTGATTCTACTCTCCTACCTGTTTTTTTTTTTCCTCCCCCCTCTGCCTTGCCTCCCTTTCGCTCACCCTTACTTTTCTTTCATCCTCACACCAAGGCACACACATAATAGACATCAATTTTCAAAAATTATTATTACAGTATATATCCACCCACATTTTCAATGACAAATGATTTTCTCGAACTCGTCGACTACTCTGGTTTCATTGTTAAAAAGAATCAATCATGTTCTAAAGAAGCAGGTGGCAGCCTTAAATAATGCCACAACCCTACTTATCCTGAAGCAACGATGAATGAGAAACTAGAGTATGCGTCTGCATTTGTCAACTTCTGGGTCTTCCTCTACACGCAGCAGAGGAGGCTGAACTCGGTGCCAGTTTGAGAAAATTGGATACACTTGTCAGTTGTAGAGACATCTAAATGTGTGATTAGCCCTTTAATACCTCTGACATGTTTAAAAACAGCTACTTAAATGGAATTACAACAATTTAATCGTGGAAAACTGAGAAGTCTCCCTTTCATAATGTAATGGCGCTGATGTGTCTCATGTGCAGAATATTATGAAAGGGAGACTTCTCAGTTTTCCACGATTAAATTGTTGTAATATAAAAAAATGCAATAGCTGTAACTTGCAACATCAATTTCCTACATTGTATTATGCAAGTAGGAAATTGATGTTGCAAGTTACAGCTATTGCATTTTTCCCCCTGCATGATCAAAGCTGTAGCAGTGATGCATGAATATAGAAAATATGAGACACTCTGAATTGTACCATATTTAGCACAGTTCAAATCTCATTTGAGATGAATATGCATTTAAAATGGGAAACCAATAAGCAGTAATGGCTTTGGCTTTCTTTTCTTTTCTTTTTTTTTTAGAAATATAAACCAAATGCCAAATCTGGCAAATTAAATGAGCTGATTGTACTGTACCTGGAGAGGGGTTTTCACTCATATTCTGATATCAGTAAGTGGAGCTTCCCATAAAACCTGCTTGGCCGTGTGCCTAAAGCGCCACTGTCCCTTGTGAACTGTAAAAAAAAAAAAAAAAAAAAAAAGGATTCATCTACTGCCCACGGAGGTATCAAGTTGAAGTAGTGCTCTAACTCACCCATAAATTATGAGCCTGGTATTTGGTTTGTTTGCTCTTGTGTGCCGCTGGTGGAAGACATCGGGGTGGCGCCTCCCTCTTTCTCCTCCTCCTCCTCTGCCTGCCTCCCTCCCACCCTCCCAACCTCCCATCTCACCGCTCCCTGGGGTGTGTCTATGGCAGCGCCTCTCATCTCCACGCTGTGTGTGCGTGTTTGTGTGTGTGTGTGTGTGTGTGGAGTGCGCTGCTGTTGCTGCCGCCTCCTCCCTCTGCCTCCTATCTGCATCTGCTGCAGAGCTTAGCCAACACGCATATATGCTCTCTCTTGTTTTCTCACTACCTTCCCATTTCTACCCACCAGAAAAAACATTCTGTCTTTTTGTTGTTGTTGTTGCTGATGAAGGAGTCAGCGCACACCTACAGCTGTGGAGTCTGGGTAGGTTGGGGTGGTGGTGATGGGGGGGAGACATGGGGCAGTCACTAGTCGTCCCTTTGGAGTATTGAGGACGGCGGTGAACCGGGGGAGAGCGCCGGATGGGATAGGAGCCGTGAAACCCACATCACTCACCGCGGATTGAGCAAGCCCAATTCCTACCTCCTCTCTCTCATCCTCTCTCTCTCTCTCTGTCTCTCCCTAGTCTGCAGCCTCCAAGAACAGCCGCCGCATCATTTTTTCAGAGCAGCAGCCCCCTCCCTACCCCTCCTCCCTCCATCCTCTCTCTTCTCTCCATCTCCCTTTCTGCTGCTTGCACCACTGTGGGAATGCAGCGAAGGTAAACGAATGGTTGAGGCTCCCTTTTTCCTCTTCTTCTGCTTCTTCTTCTTCTCCCACCAAATGCCGGATCTATTATCATAGTGACGGACTGCAGGCAGACAGCTCTGGAGACACACGGGCTGTCACTCCCGGGAAATCAGAGTCGGGTGGTCGGACCTGGATCAGTTGGATTTAGCCCCGCTACTCCGGACACCAGCACCACCCCATCTCATTGGCAGATCAAATCAGATTCCCCCACCACCCCCCCTCCTCTGCCCTGCCTCGTTTTCAGTTTCGGCGGCTTTCACCGGCTTTCTCGCCACTGGATTACCGACAGCTGGAGCGACTGAAAGGGTGGCCGGGCATGGAGAACTAAGGGCTGTTAGAGGCAAACTTGAAGTAGCAGACAAAGACACCTGCGAGAGGAAAAGGAAGCTCTCAGATGTGCATATAAAAGGTCAAATGAACTAAACTGAAACCTAAGAGAATAACGGAATAAAGGAACAAGCAGTGGTTTGTATTTTAAGGACCTTATGCGGCCGATAATCAAGCAATTGAGAGTGGAGAAGGGTGCTGCCGTAGCCTGGGTTGTTGATGTACGCACGCTCACACGCACATGGATTTACAGCTCCAGTCTGAAGCTCACCAAGCAGCGGATCGATATCATTCTCCGTTTTTTTTTTTCCCTTTTTTTTTTTTTTTTTTTTTGCGTCGGCTTTTTTTTTTAACAAGGGAGTGAAGCATCCTGGGATTTATCATCGCTTCGTTAGCGCTGAACTACAGTGAGGCGCCCCCTCGCTTCGCTCTCTCACCTGTCCATAACCTGTGTGCTCCTGTGGAAGTGTGTAGATATTCTTGTGCATATTTGTGTGCGTGCGTGCGTGTGTGATTGTGTGCGTGTGTGTGTACGCATGGGTATGCTTGGTTTCTTGTCCGCCAGAGGGAGTGTAGGTTATATTGCTTGTGTATGCATTTAAGTGCTGTGCCAGCTTTTAATTAGTAGTACGTGACTGTGAATGATTGTGTCTGCTCGTGCTTGAGCATAAGTTCATGTTTTACATTTGTGCATATAGATATATAGGCTAGGTGTTGTGTGGGTACTTACTTAAGATGCCCAGCATTTCTTTGGCACCACATCCCCTTCCTCGTGTATGCCCTTGTGTCATTTGGCCACCTGTTTGACCTCCTGAACACCCTAAGAGACGAATAGCTCCAGCAGGATGAGTGAGCGCTCTGGTGCGAGCACTCTAGCAGCGATGACGCTGGAGGAGCCAGGGGCTGAACAGGCATCTCCCCGAGCCCCGGGCCCTCTTCGCTGTGGCCCTTGTGCTGTGTGGCCTCGCCAGCAGACCTGGCTGTGTGCCGTGCCCCTGGTAATGGGCTTTGTGGGACTGGGACTCAGTCTCATGCTGCTGAAATGGATTGTGGTGGGATCTGTCCAAGACTATATCCCCACTGATCTGGTGGATCCTAAAGGTAGCATTGGACAGGACCCTATATTTCTCTCCAAACCCAGTGCCATGCCCAAGGGGCCCGACATTTCCACCGCCACCACTACTTCAGCTGCCTCCACCACAGCAATGGTGTCTACTACCACGCCGCTAGCTGCGGATGGTACTGCCCCCGCACCAAGAACTCGATCAGGGCCGTCAGCAAACCACTCAGCCAATGGCAGCACTGTCAATGGAGATGGCAACCTCGCCCCACACCTTCACAATCGTGTTAGCAGCCGCACTAGTGGCACTGTGGTTACCACCTCCACCACTCGCGCCACCCGACTCACCCCACCACTCAGCGGTAAGGAGGTCACCCCTCGCAGCACAGTTAGAAAAGGAGGCAGTGCTGGAAATGGACAAAACGGAGCCGCCAACCCAAAGACAGGACAGACTTCTGCTACCGTCACCACCACAGCATCCACTTCAACTACCGCTACTGTAAAGAACACCGCCAAGATGCAGCCGACCACCTCTCAGCCGGCAGCTCCGGTCAAACCCACGTCACGCTGGAATCACGGGCGCCCAGGCAAGGGCCCCGCCACACGCCCACACCACCGCTTCCGAACGCGTAAGTCCATTTTCTTGGTTGGAGTTGGAGGTATGGAGTTGTATGAGTGATTGCAGTTGTGTGAGGTTGTCTGTGAAACTTGAGATGAGTGTATCACAAGAGCTCTTTTCTGGGCCTTCATGGCATTAATAATAGTATGTCACTATAGCTACCAGTTATCAAATATAACTGTATGCCTGGGTAAAAAAAAAAGTGCTTTGATATGACTCATGGTCTGAGAATATAAATGATTTCTCTTTATATCTACATGGAAAGTGGATACTCCGGCAGCTTAACATTAATCGTATTCATTAGTACAGAGAGATATCAGGGGATATTCTCAGTATTTTCACCCCTCTCGTCTTTATCTTTTACTTGTGCATTAATCCGATATGAATCTTACCACCGGAGGAGTTTTTTTTCACACACTAGTTTAAGTACCATTAAAAGGCATGGTTCCATCTAGTAGAATTTAGTTTGTTTTGTCTGTTGGAGTTGGGATGTTAAAGCTTTGTGATGTGTGCTGTGACCAAGGATGGCATGTTTGTGTTATGAAAACAAATAACAAGCGCTGGTAAGGTGTCGAAGTGGGAGAAAGGTTAGCTCTCACCCCCTGTCTAGAGGAATCAGATATAGCAAGGCCACACATCCCATTTAGATGAGAGGATACTTGGAGCAGAGTGTCGCAGGTACCGCTTTCACACTGCAGGGAGAGGGAGAGAGGGAGAGAGAGAAAACGAGGAGGCTCAGAGGGGAAAATAGATATAGGGAGCAGAGGGTGGATAGGACAAGTGGAAATAGACGAGGTAGGATATAGGGGGGGAAAAAGGGGGGAAAATGCTTTGAAAAAATACATAAAGCTGAAGAGGATGGCGAAGGGAGGAAGAGAATGCGGGAAGCATAACAAAGCAGGAGAATGAAGAGTGGGAGCTGTGAGTAGAGAGATGGCAGATGGAGTGGGCTAAGTGAGGGAAAGGCTTGAGGGAGATAGAGGGTATAAAGCAGGCGAGCTGTGAATTTTGCATATTTAGCATTGTGTAAAGAAGGAAAGCTTCCTGATTATTCATTCCACAAGGGACATGTTTTTAACATCACAAGGTATTTTTTTCAGATGTGGGCGGGGCAGGATGCGAGTGTAATCATGAGCAATGACTGGATATGACGACGTGGAATTTATTTATTTTTTCTCAAACTTGGGGTACTCTGTTATGTTGGAACATAACATTGCATTTGCAGCTTTGATTTAGTACTCCCTTTTGGCTCACAGTCATCTCAGTTATGTTGCATATTCACCTTAGGTTTCTAAAAAGGCAAAGGCTCCAGTGACAAACAAGTACTGTGATCAACATATCACAGCTAAAATATGGGCGAAATGGATTTACCATGGGAGCGAATTATGAAAGTTCTTTTCTTTTCAGCAAAGTGCTCTAGAGGGCAGTGGCAAAACATTAAAATGAAAGCTGAAACCATTTCCTCGCATTTCTGGTGTGGATCATATGTTTGGACAATGGTTCCGGTTGAGTACATCCTCTCATTTATCTGCTGGATGCGTCAATGGCATCGATTCCGCAAGCAAACAGTGATCAAGTGACATCATTTTCTTCTTCTTTACCTCAGGGCAAAAATATTTTCAGCATAGCTGGTTGGACATTAGATATTGAACCATCTGTACTCTGTTGGCAGCTGCATGGTTGTGGAGAAAATAACTTTCTAGTCTCCCCAACTGAAGGAGAACATGGGCTGTGATCAGCCTGAATTCAGCCAGCAACACTGATGGTGACAGAAGTACAGACGTATAGAAATGCCCATAGATTATCCTCAGACTCCTCCTGCAGCTTAATCCTCTGCTCCAGAGTCAATTACGTCACTCAACAAAGAGCTGCTAAACAGCTGAAAGCTGCCAAACCGGGCAGCCCCCTTGTGTGAACATCAGGAAGCATCTGTTTGTACTGTATACTATAAAAGGGCGCTGGCCTCAAAAGCTAAAGCATACTTAGTAAAACTGCCCTCGGTTAATAAAAGCCTTCAGATGGACGAATAAATTTCATGGGCAGCTGATGTTTTTGATAGGTCTCCAGCCTACATGTTGACATCATGCAGAGTGGCCTGACATTTTGGCTCACTTGTTAAATCGTTATCCCTGTGTCTAATGAATATCTGTCAGGCATTTCACAGACACCAAAACACATCTCGCTATGCTCACTGATTTTTAAATCAATGGGGACATTTTTTAGTAAACTCTGTGTTGTCACGTTTAAATGAAAAATTCCTGGACCCTTTGAACCTTGAATCTAGAAACCCTAATGAAAGCTGTAAACTCTCATCCCCTTTTGTGTTTGTCAAAAACATCACCATGGCAGCTAGAACTGTGACCGCTCTGTGGTAAGCACTGGTAATAATTGATGACGTCAGTGTCAGTCATAAACACCTTCCTGCAAAAACAATATTTGTAAAAACCAATTCTGTGATTCTGCACCTGTTTGCTGCTACTTGTAAAAGACCATTGACATCTTCAAAGCAATGAGTAATGTCATAGTTAACAGCCTCACTAGAAAGTTATAGCAGTATTAAAGCTGTTGTTAACAATGTATAAAAGATGTTGATAACTGTCATGGCGTGTCAGCTTAGTAAGGGGATTTTCCTTTAAGATCTTTAAGGAACTTTAAGGAGAAAAAGTTCTCTTTTTGCAGGGAATGTCAACTCTGACACTTCATATATACTTAACACAGTGTACATGATATATATCATTAACATTATGTCTGACAGGATGTGGCGTTTTCGGATGACATTTCAACAATTTGATGTTTTGTTGAGGCATCTCTTTGTACCTTGATATTTTGCTGAGGGTCTCACTCAAACACCGTCTATTCTAATGGCCCAGGGTCTGTGCATGAATGCAGTGTGTTCATTGATGACTAACTTTATTGTTCCAAGTATTATTCGATGTTTGTGGCAGAAATCAAGTTTAGTTACTTTGTGACAGTTCTTCTTGTTCATAACCGCAGCTGTAAATCCACTGATTTATAAAACAGACCATTAAATTATCATACATTATCACTTTCAGTATTTGTGAATAATTTGCATAGAATTCAAACAACACTAAAGTTTGTATGGCTAAAAATGAACGCTCAGAGTTCACTGCAGATTCCTACCATTGCTATCGCTTATTGTATTCTGTCAAATCAAGGCCCCATTGTGTGTTTGATGGCTTCATGTTGCTATGTTATTCTACCCTGTGGCTAGTTTTGACACTGTTGCTATGGGTTAGAATAATAAAGCATCCTCTTTACTTGATATTACTTTCTCACCACTCCTGTGCTGCTAATATGTATTTCATAACCCTTGTGTACAGCATTTATATTATATGCACAACACTAACACTGTATTCTTGAGGGCAACACTCAGCCTTTTATGATGCTAACTCCGGAGGTGCGGGAGTGCAGCCTCGTCTAAAGCTTGCTTGTATTGAGCTTACTGTAATACAATGTAGAGTTGAGCAATGCAGCGTATTTAAAGTGTAATGATACACAGAAAACGTCTCTGCTGATGATGAAACGCTCTGCAAAACATGGCTTCAGGTGCGGTCTTGGGTTTTAGATAACTTGGACTGCATATAGGAGGCAGTAACATGACTTTTTTTCCCCCTCTCTGCTCATTGCTATTGCTCCTGCAGCTTGGTGAAGAGCTAAATGAATCTCTGTGTCCTGGAAGAAAGACAAGCTCTGTCCGTTGGGGATAATGACATATTTTACCTACTCCTTTTGTCTTCTTTTTTCCTCCCTCTCTCTCCCCCTCTCTCCCTCTTTCCCCATGGTTATTGTGTCTGCTCTCGGTGTCATTGTATTCCACCATCTATTTTTACTTTGCTTTTGTGCTTTCAGTCCTCTTTTATACGTTACCTCCTCAGCTCGCATTCATGAGCATATGGGCACACGCAGAAAAACTGGCACACTTGTGAACACAAAGACAAGCATGTAGCATATGTGTGCCCCTACTCATGAATCTATCATCTGGTTTTCTGTATTTGAGGCTATTATGTATCTGACTCTACTCTCTACATGCAAGCCCCATTGGCTCAGAAGTAGGGAAATAACAGACGAATGGAGCGGTGCACAATGAATGCCTGTTGGGAAACCATGGGACGCTGTGTTGGCTCGCGGCCCATCACACTTTCTCCTCGGCTGTAAGAAATCTTCCTTAGTAAAGCGTTGTTGTAATTCCCTGCACATCTCACTAGCCTGATTCCAGACTTGTGAATTGCCAGCCACATTTAAATTCAAAGGTCTGGTGTTGCTCTTTAACTGATTCAAAGGCTGTTTCCCCAGTTGGGGGGTAAAACAAACCGAGTCAGTCAGCGCCTTTTATGGGTGGGACTCATTTTGGGAATGTCACCTAACAGAATACAAGGAAAGTGACACAGCTATCAAGGCTGCTGTAAATCAACTGACTGGAACAACAGCTATTAAATCAGAACAGCTGTGCACTTACGGCATAAAAAAAAAGAAAAAGGATGAAAAAGTGTTGTTGCTGCTTTCCCAATGGGTTTAATTTATCAGCTGGCTCCTTTGGCACTTGAGGAAATGAATAGGGAGGATGCAGTGCTTATAGTTAGTCCAACATGTTGGAACTGTCCGTTCAGAGGGTTTTCTTCACGGTCTGCAGGCAACAGAATTGTTAAGTTTGTCACCACTTCTTTATCCTATACAATAATTTAGCATAAACAGCTTTGATTAACATGATAAATGGCACGCTGACTTTTCTTAGCCAGAGTCTGTGTTGCCTAAAAACGATGTTGGCAGATGGATAAATAGTCACTGAGATTGGTTAGTGCAAAATAAACTCCCTCCCAAACAGAAAACAGATTAACAGTGTCAAACTGAATACTGGGGTGGTAACGAAATGGCATTTCAGTCTGAATAACATGCTGGCATCATACAGTTATGAATTCAAAAGCCCAGTCAGATATTGTGCCACAGCTGATTTTTTCTTTCAGACAGGAAAACACAGCAGAGTGATACAGACAATGTCTCTGATGTCACAGAAAAAAAAGAACAGAAATGGATGTTTTTCCTGACACGCAAGCCCCTGTAATTTTTTTTTTCTCCTGACTATACATGAAGCCTGCACAAAATACTACCGTAGGACCAGTGAAGCGTGTAAGGGGGATTAAAAACAAAGATATAAATCCAGTTTGCCTCTCTCTCTCTCTCCAGGGAGGTCAGGCTCAGATTTGCCAGGCTGCCTCTGAGGGCCCCTCTGTCTCTCCTGAGACATGCTCTGCTTGTTCGTTGAGGCTGGCCCAAGCAGGGCTGCTTCTGCACAGTGTGATTGCGCAGCTGCACCAATTTACAAATATCCTCCTAGTTGGGAGGCGAGCTCTTATGCCTCAGCTGCTATCATTTTAGGCTTAAAGTTATTAAGGAATATTTAAGCCCAAACTGTTTTTTTTGTCTTGGTGTCAGCATGTGACTCGCAGAGCTACAGTAGTCAGACAGCCTCGTTGCTGCTGTAAGCCTCAGAAGAGCAGTGTGATGGTGCAGTCAACATACCGACTAATGCTTTCAGTGGCTTGTTTTTTGTCCTTCTTGGTGATGCTGGTCACAATGTTTACTACTGTTTTGCTCTTGGGAAACACCCGATGTGAAATTGTCTGTCCATGGTGGCCACTGTACATCAAGTTCCCATTTAAGTGGTTTTAAAGAAGCTTAATTATTAAAAGTAAATGGGGAGTTATTTCAGTATTCATTAAGGGCTTGCATGAATGCTAAGATACCAGAAATAGAAATTATTCATATTAGCATTACTGGGGGAGGCATTAGCAAAAGCCCATGCCTTCAGAAATGCTACAGTGCATGGACTCTTTCTTCTTTCTGTGCCAACTGCCTCCCATTAGTGTTTCTATTGTGCACAAATGCACTTATACAATCTAAAAACAACAATCCTTTGGTTGTTAAACCAATTTAAAAAAAAAAACATTGATTGATTGATGATTGACATGATGATTAAATAAGCATAGCTGAGATTCATCAGTAAAGTAAAAGTAAAAGATGATTACATTCTTTGCACTCTCCAATTAATAGAACTGTGCAGTATTCTGCAGTGATGACCCTGAACATCTAGCTCGCAGAGACACTTGACACTGATGGGCACCAATTACAAAGCAGAATACATCAGTGTATTCAGTGGGGTAAGCCTGCAGACAAATTATCCTGGAGTGACAGCCCAGTGAATGCTTGAAATTTTTCTGGGAATTGATCCCATGCCCTTTCCATTGCTAGTGCCGTGCTCTACCCACTGAACCTCGCAGAATCAATAAGGAAGAGGGAGGGAGAGAGCCTTGAGTAAGGATGGCTGTGAGAGAAAGAGAGAGAGAGACAGCAGAAGGACAGAAATAGGGTGTGTTGGATACAAAAGAAAAAAGAATTTATTAGGACTGTCAAAAACCAGGAGAGCACGCTCCAGAAGTAAGGATCCTGCTGCAAGGTAAAGGCATATAGACGTCAGACCATTCTTCCCCTTCTATTATTAGTTCTCATTTTTATGCAGATTGCCTGCGAGGTATTATCCATATTTGAATTTTTTTAAGTATTTCACTTCAATCCTGTCACCTCAATGTCTGCATGATATATCCTGTACAGAACTAAATCATCAGGCTATGCAAATCAGTGGAGGTTATCAGTGTAGTATATTATACATTTCGTGGTACCACAGGTGTGTGTGTGTGTGTGTGTGTGTGGGTGTGTGTGTGTGTGTGTGTGTGTGTGTGTGTGACTTTCCATGGAATATTGTGCTATGTTTTGGGCATTAAGATAATGAAGAAGGCCTGTATCACACAAACATTTCTACTTTTGTAAAGCTGAATTGATAAGTCTCCCAACAGGAAATTAATGTGCAACTATTTTAATAATCAGTTAATTATTTTTCAAGCGAAAATGTCAACCATTCTCTGGTTCCACAGTCTCAAAGTGGAGGATTCATTGTTTTTTATTTTTCATATTTGATAGTCAATTTAGGTTTTGGTTGGCTGCAACAAGCAATCTGTATTCAATCTGGAAATTATACATGGGCACTTTTTATATATATATATATATATATATATATATATATAAAATGAATAATTTATTAATTGAGAAAACAAAGTCCAGATTAGTCAAGAATGAAAATAATGTTTGTTGCAGCAGTCTCAGTAGTTTTCTTCCCTGTGCCCAGTATTTGTTATCACATTGCATACAACGTTCGAGAGCTTGAGAGAGAAACAAATCTGGCACCGACAGGCAAACATGAGCAATGTCCGAATGGTTTGGACACACAAAGGTGAAACTGCTACAGAAATATGTCACGTTGGCCTCGCGGTCCAGTACAGAGCCTACCGCGAAACATCCGAGACTGGAGCCTTCGCTGGTTGTTGCATGCCGTCCTGCCTCACACAAGGGACATTTGATCCATGACTTGAGCCTCTTAGGCAACACTTCCTCTCAGGGTGTGTACATATCCCACCTCCTTTCAGTCAAATTGGCTGACCCTAACCGCAACCATGGCCCTAACCCTACCCCTATCCGTAACCTTAACCTTCTATAACCTAAAGTACACAGAGCTTGTTGGGAGGGGAGGTGCTAAAAGGCCTGAGACCACATGGTTCCTGAGGGAATTTGGCTCAAGCAAAAAAAAAAGTCGTCAGCTTCTCTCTCCCTGTGTTTCTTAACGCCAGGAAGCAAAAACAGTTTGCTGCCCAGTTTGAAATATGATTCATTATCCTACCAATTATGTCTAAAATTACAAGGGCGGTGTCCATTACATTCCCTGTAATGTATGCATTTACAAGCCTACCAGTAAAACTAACATTGTATTGTTGCTGTAATGGATATCTTTTGAAGTTTACCTGATGATTTTAAATGACATTTGGCTCTCAGGCAGCAGTCAGGGGACTGGTAGATTGGCGGAGGAGAGGGTTGCCCACTGTAAGTACCGACTGTGGCCATCTTAGGGATTCTTAATGCCACTGTGTGATTTATGTAGACAAAATGTCCACCAGGAGGTGGCAGAAAGAAGAAAAGGTAGAGCGGGGTGGTAGCAGGCTGAAATATTAATGTATGGGAAGACAAACATGTGGAATGTGTGTTGCCGGAAGTGTGAATAATTGATGAAACTTCCCTTTATAAAGTGCTTGAGATGTCCCATGCTTGATGGTCTAATGGCAGGAACATGGTATAGGATTTTACTGTACGGCATGTGGTCTCCATGGGCTGCCTTTCTCAGGCAAAAGCCTAGCTAAGTGACCTTTCATTTTATTAAAAGTCCCTGGATACAAAATCAGTAAAACTTCTGGATTTAAATTCTGCTCTTTTTTTTCTTAATCTCTTTTCATAAATGTGGCAAAAAGCCCCCACCCCCCACAGAGTTAATGGTTACTAATGTTTCCACAGAGAAATAAAGGTGTTCTTCGCCTAAGGAAAGAAATAATCCTAATTGAAAGTAAACAGTGGGATCATTATTGTCTCTGAACACGACTCCCCCACTTTATATCTTTTCAAATTGGAAGAAATGGAGAGTAGAGAACAATTTTAAAGGCTGGGTTTAGTGGTGGTGGTGATGTCTGTGTGCTGGGGGAGTACTCGCTAACTCACTCATTTTAATCACATGCTGTCATGCCTACTTACCCACAAGTCTGCCACAGTGCTGTTTTTTTTTTTTTTTTTTTTTTTTTTCCTTCTCAGGAATTGGGTACTCAGTAATTGGCCTGGTTCTAATCCACAAAACCCTAGGCATCCATTCATTCACTCATTCACTCGTTCATTCGTTTGTTCATTCATTCATGTGCTGAGAACACAGTGACTTGCTGATAGCTCAAGGGGCACTGAGATAGGGTAGTGCATGTGGCTGTGGCAGTGCAGAGAGGATTACAGTCCATCATATCTGATCTGAGACTGTTAGATCCCAATATTGAATTACGGACCCTGCGGGGTCTCTGGTTCCGTTATCAATTTGCAAACGAATAACGCGGAAAGGAAGAGGATGGGGGTTGGAGGTGGGTGTGGGGTTGTGTGGCTTTGAGGCAGGTTTTGGTGGGATGCGATGAATCTAATAACAGCCAATTTTTCCCAAGGGACTTCAAGTGGCAACACATGTGCAGTGCCATTTGTGATTTAGGTATTATGGAGCTTGCATTCTTCCCTATTTAGTTGGATATATGGTCCCATTTTGGAGGGATTACAGCTGTCATGGCCGCACAAAGCCTTCATTAACCATTAAAACTTATTTATGACCTACATATCCTTTAAAGCAACATTTTAAAAGCTGCATGAGGGGTTATAAAAGACATATAAAGACATATATATGATGGTTTTGAGTTTTATTAATGTTGAAATACATTTCCTTTTTAACACAAGTGACAATTCATACAAGAATCATCTTATACAGTCAACGTTTTTAATTTAAAACTTGCACTTATCATGTTGGCATGATAATAAACCTCCAGTTGTGAAGTGTAATTTAGACGGTGTTGCATCAATTCCATCCAAACTCGTCTGCGTCTCAACCTCGAATGTTGCAGCATGGAGAGATATTTAAGTCACGACTTCAAACTGAGGTTTGCGCGGCATGTGGAACATGATTTCTCACTAGCGCTGCTTCGCACATAGCATCTGGGTACATGACGAGCCTGCAGGAAAGTGTGGATTGCGGAGGTTGCAGCAGTTGGATTGATTCACTGCAATGTGTGGCCTGCTGCCACCCCCAGTGACGGGAAATGTGCCATGGTGCCCTGGTTGAGATGGAGAGGCTTGTTGTGGTGTGTGGAGGTGGAGATAGAGGTCACCTCTGTCTCTCTCTTTTCTCCCTCCCACTATCATTCATGCCTGTATACTTAGTTTCTCCTTTTTTATTCTCATCCTCCTGTCCTCTATTTTAAGGTACCCGCTTGTCTCTCGCTCGCTCGCTCTCTCTCTCTCTCTCTCTCTCTCTCTTTCTCTCTCTCTCTCTCTCTCTCTCTCATTCTCTCACTCAGGTTTCTTCATTCACCTCACATCACTGACAATATGAATACCAGCCAATGAGAGCTCTTATCTTAGAAGTGTACCGGAAGAGATAAGAGTATCATTCATCATTCCATATTAGCTACTGTCACCACTTCCTGCAAAGAATTCCCAAGGAAATTATGACAAGGAACCGACACTTTTTCATTATTATTATCAGTTGTGCTGCTTTTTCATAGGCTTCTGAAATTCTTCAATCCTTCACACTGAACCTTAAAGCTGCACAGGTGTAACGTGCTTAGTCATTGCTTTCCATGACAGCTCAGTGCCTTACATAATCATTCCCATTCACATCTTTTTGCGCCTTACCGTAGATGTCAGATGTCAAATGGAATTACAAATAGATTGTCACATCTGTTATTTTGTTACGCATTACATAATGGTAATATGTAATGCCTCAAATCAACAGGTGGAGGAATTGGCTAATACAATCAATAAATAAAAAAATTCTAATTCTTCGAGCTGCTATTTTTTGCAACAACAAAAAAAAAAGACAACCTTTTGCATTCCTTCAAAAGGCAGACACTTCTTCACTCTTCTTCTTCTTCCCACTAGGCTTTTTAAGCGTGACTTTACCAGTGTCTCAGATAATGTCCCGAAAATTAAAAACACATACCTTGAGAATGGGACTGTCCCAGCCTCTTGCAGTACGGCACTTGGTAAGCCTGCTAAGAAAACTTAACCTAGACAGTGAGGTCCAAAGTAACTTTCCATTTTTCCAAATTCTCCTTTTATAACTTTGATACTAGCAAATGTTGCATATAAAAGGATTAATAACTTTGTGATTAAAACATTATCTGAGACTTCAGTGCCAGTGATGTCTAAGCTGTGGTTCTGTTGGAAGTCTTTCTAAGTTTGAGAAAAAAAAATGTTTTCATGCCTACATTTCATTGAGGTCGTTTTATGTAAAGTAAAAATCCTTGGTATCATGCTCCTCTCGCTGCGTCAGTATATTCAACATTCTGGTCTGAGACTCCTGATCAAAACTAAAAAGAGAGAGCCTATCAAACCAGCTGAAGTGCAGTGATAACACTGGCTCCATGTATCATTAGGCGCTAACTTTAAAGTACTTTAGATTGTACATAAAGCTGTAAGTAGCTGAGGTTGAGCCTGCATGGCAGACTGTGAGCTGTTTTACATTTGTCCACTATCAGTCAGATCCTCCTCTGTGGATTTGTTAGATCTTGAGAACCAGGAGAAGAAAATTGGAGATGCAGGAGTCTGCTCCCAAACTGTGGATTGATATCCCAAAGGATGTTAGAGAGGTAAGTTCAGTGAAGCAGCTTAAAAGATGTCTGTTTTTTTTTTTTTTTTTTGCTAGCTTTCATCGAGCCTTTTAACTTGCAATACCGAATGTTGTGGTACCTCTTTTGAGTATGATATTACATTAACTGATACTCGATTGTGCCACCTTGTAGCTCAACCATTTGCTTGGTTTTTCTGTCTTCCAAAAACTTTAAGCTACGTTATTTGTAGCTACAGCTCTATAACATCTATGTGTATGTAAGATCTATATAGGAATATAGATCTAACCCAAACCCCTCAAAGATTGAGCAACACCTTGTTTGGGTTTTTGAGGTTTTTGCATGCCAGATTATTCCGTGTAAACTGAAAGATGGCCCTTGTGAAGTTCCGGCAGATGCCATTATTTCCAGACACTGTGTCAGAAGCCTCAGGTGCGCCGATCACGGCATTGATGAACAGTGCGAAGAGGGAAGCCCGAGTTGAGAGTGAGATGAAGACAGGGATTGACTAAGGTCCTCTCATGTTATTTTCCTAGGGGTGTGCACAGCTTGTCTCATGCGGTAATCCATGCATGGTAAAACCTTATCCATGGGGATAATGTCAACTCACTCCCGAAGATAACAAGACAAAAGCCCTTGCCTAGCGCTCACTCCAGAGTGTGTTTCATATTCCCCTAATCTGCCATCTTACATGGCTCTGTTCTATGGATTTGTTGCCCGAGCTTGCCGATTAACACAAACACACACAGACACACACACACTTTGGACTGTGTTGCTTTGACGGTTGCTTTTATCAAAAAAAGATGGTGGACAGAAATGGCATTTGGTTCATTTCACTACATTAAGGGGCCCGTTTCTGTTGGTTGGTCGAAGCACAGAGGCTGAATGGGAACAGCGCATCATCAGCTGTTATTGCACAGTTCATCATTAGTAAGGGGCAATCAATGGGGAATAAACACATACATCATCCTTCATGGTTGTCATTATTAAATATTATTTTAGCCTCAGATTTAAATGTACCAAATGTTTTTATTACTCGTGGCATTCGTAGATTACTCATGGCAAGCTGATTGAGCAGACTTAAGTGGAGGGTTACTGTACATGGCCCGCTGCGCTTCCAAAGTTAAATGGAGGAAGAAGTTGTCAATTATCTTTGTGTGAGTGAGACTTTTTGGTGTGTGTCTCTGTGCGAGCATGTGTGAAGCACTTTAGTTCTTCAGCAGCTCGGCATGAGGATCAAAAGATCATAAAAGGACATTTGGCAGTGTGGTTCATGCTCAAAGTGGCCTAAGAGATCCAAGGTTTAAGAACACTGAATCTTCACTAGACTGAAAGAGCATCCATCACATTCACACCCAACCCGTCAGACAACTCAGTGAATTATATATTGAAAGTTCCCCCCCGAACATCCAGGCAGAGACATCTTTCTCTCTGTCTCTCCCTTCCATCTGATGTGCTGCATTGAATCATTGATAGGACATCCACAACAACAGCGCTCCTCCCCATAAAACACCTGTCACAGACAGCCTGAAAGGAATATAACTAGAGCGAGATGTGGAATCTGTTTTGATCTTTTTAAGAGTGAGTATGCGGCAAAGTGATGCATATTGGGCCTTGTATATAAATAATGGTGAGATCACACTGTTTACTTCAGTACCTGATATCACCCTTTTTTTTTTTTAAAGTCATATGCAGCTGATTAGAGTTGAGATTTTTTTGTCCAGTGACCTAAAAAACAAAAGTTGCAACATAAATTCTCATCGTCATAATTTCATGAAAGAACTCTCTGCGGTGGCTTTTTGGACACCAGTGTACACTGTAGTGTACCCCAGGAGTCTTCTCCTGTTATGTATCTATACTTACTGAGGAAATGGAAACACCAAACCCTGTCATGTATTTTTCCATGACGGATGGAATGAAGGGCTCGGTGCAAGTGAGACACTGCCGTTGTAGGCACTAATATGCTCTCCTCTCTTCTCAGTCATCAAGTATACTCTTTGATCTCAGCTGGAGTCAGGGATGCTTCGGGGATATGATGGAATATTTTATTGCAGTTGTGGGAAAGCAGTTGATGGGGTTGCCTCAGTCCGACGGTTTCACCCTCTCCCCCTCATAGTAAGTTAAGCTTTAAAGCCACAGCTGAGTACCCAAGTGACTATTTTGCATGTTGTTACTCCTAAACCGTCTGTTTTACAAAAGGACTGTGTTCCCTCTGAAATTTTTGCATATGTGTGTGCTTGTGTGTGTGTGTGTGTGTCTTAAATAAGGGTGGTATGGGGCTGGCAGAGGCTGGGAGGGTTAGTAAAGAGGACGCTTGACAGTTCAGCCAGAAAGAGTGCGTGGCATTACAGAGAATAATGAAGATTAATCTGAGATCGGGTAGTGGGAAGATTGGAGGGTCAGTGTGTAAGATCAATGTATGGAGGAAAGTTAAGATAGATGACAGAGAGGACAGACAGATTTCCTATTTCTCAGAAGTGGAAACCGACTTGATTAAAACAACCCACATTTCTCTGAGTGGCCACATCAAGGCTTGATCAGATAAGAAAATAAAGCACAAGGCATAATTCACGGTTTTCTTCTTGGCAGAGGGTTCTGGAGAGTCTGAAGTTGCTGGATTTTGGACCAGAAACAGCAGCGTCCCTCTACACAATCATGATATGCCTTTCGTAGTTAACTTGGGGCCAGCTTCTTGTGGCTTTAATTAAGTATAGAAGACGTTGACCATCAACTATCACCTGTCATTCATCACAATTCACTCTAAGAGCATTTTATTGCCATTTCACTTGTGCACGTCTAAAGCAAATCATGCGGTATTATACTATGTAATAATAAGCAGGCCTGTACTTTTGTGTTGGGTCACATCCAGGGCGAGGCCATCAAACACTGGGTATAAGTCAGAAAATAGGCCTGCACTTGTTCTTTGGTAATCCACAACAGCTGGTGTGTGTGTATACATGATGGATATCATGTGTGTCCACACATGCATGTGTGTATGTGCAGAGACAGAGAGAGGAGATAGCAGGGCCAGATGGGTCCAGCTGTGGATCTGGTGGCCTAGATAAAGGCTAGATGGGTGCCACCACCTTCATGAGGTGCCAGCAGAACATTTAGAGTAGGTGTTAAAAGCTTGAAGGCTTTGATGGGTCCAAACATCCAGCGGAGAGAGAGCGCTCATTAGGAGCTGCTTCTGCATGAAGTCTATAATGAAGAATGTTAAAAATTGACCATCTGACTGCAGCATCTGTGTCCATTTAATGTTCAAATGACCATTACAGCCTTGATGCATCAATCAGGAAACTCGACATAACTGCTTATCTACTCAACTAGGGCAGAAAGTAATTATCTTTATTATTGATTAACAGTTTCTTTGAATAATTAATTAATTTTTTGGTGTATAAATTGTCAATTTTTTTTTAAATTGACCATTACATTTTCCCGGAAGCTAAGATGAGGTCCAGAATGGAAATATATTCAATTCAAAGTAATATTGGGGCTGCAACTAACAATTTTTTCCTTCATTATCAAATATTGTGCAGATTCTTGTTTGTGTATGAGTGAATGTATCACATTGCTTTCACCATTTTTGCATTAAAAGGACTGAAACTGAAACAGGCAGTTCTCGTGTTCAACTCATAAATTAATTGACAGTTATAAATAATATAAACCAGATTAAATCATCAAATGTGTCCTTGATTAATGACTATAAATGAATCAATCATCAAGAGTTTTGCTAGTTAATTTTCTATCTGTCAACTAGTCAATTAATTAACTAATCATGTCCTAACTCTTACATTTAAATGAGGGGGAGAATATGTAAAATGTTACTTTCAAATTTGTCCAGACGGTGCGTGCAGCCCATAGCAACCATTTCAGAAAATCTCAGCACACGGCCCCACTCCCACACAAACACTTAAATGGCCATTATGAAGGGAGAGGTGGAGAGCTGGTGCTGGCCTGAAATGAAGGAGGAGGTGAGGTAGCCGGTCTCTGTCCTTTTCCAGGGAACTCTAGGACAGCCAGAGCCTTCACCAGCACCCCAGGGAGAGGGAAGACAGATTAATGCAGAGGCTTTAATATTTCAGATGAAAACGTATTACTGCTCTCTTGCTCTTTCTTCTCCCTTTCTCTCTCTGGCTCAGAGAAGTGGGCCTGAATTTTGCTTGCTCTCTCCCTCTCTCTTATGTCTTCCTCTCTGGCTAGAAGCATGAATGTGTTTTGCTGAGGGGTATATTCCCCGTCCAAAGCTTCTCTGTCTACTCATTGTGACAGGAAGTGGTAGATCAGCAAGAGACGATCCTAAATGAATAGTGGAGTGTGTGTTTTTGTGTGGGTGGGGCCTCATCTATCTGTCTGTCTGTCTGAATGCTGGCGCGCTTGGCACTGAAAGCTCTCGACCTTGCAACCAACCCTTCGCTGTCTATCTTTGGTAACATGTTATATCTATACGTCACCTCGGATGAGATATACCGTAGTTCTGTCCACTTATATCGCCGCCATGAATACTGAGAGAGACCACGCCCAGCACCGCTCCATCAGCCCGACAGCCACTGTCTTCAAGTGTCAAGAGAAATCCATTGTGATCACATTTTTCATTTGATCCGGTGACATCTATCTTGGCTTAAGACTAAAGATTCAACGTATCATATATTACAGCATGCATAGGTTCCCAACATGTCTGCTGCCAAATAAATCCAGCCTAAGAAGATTAGAACAGACAAACCCTCTCCACATGTGTGTGATCAGGCCAAATAAAGGAGCTCCATGAACGTAAGCTTACAGGATATGCCATAGGGCACCTCCTAGGGGACGTGTGGACTACGCAGCAAGCTTTTAAAGAGTTGAGGGGAAAAATCTATAGCATCTTATTGCCTTATTTAATGACACTAATGTCCATGGATACTCCAATCTTTTTCTAATGTTGTAGTCCATTATAGGTCTGTCAGAACAGACGCTGAAAAGAAAGATTGATGCACAGATGTGTTCAAAGAATTGGATATTTTACAATTAGGGGGTCTTTATGCTTCAGCCTATTGGAGCCAGAGCACATGGGCTAAGGCCTTCTCTGTCAGAAGTGTCAGCGTCCAATGAATACTCTATTTTATTTGCCAATGCCAACATGTTTACAAATGTTTTCTTTTCACAATATCAGGGTATGGCAGCTATGATACAGACAAGATCAGGAAAAGTGGATATGGCAAATATGACTGCAACTTATGTGCTGAGTATTTCCTCATTTAATCTATTAATCCATAAAATGTGACCAAATGATGAAAAAATGCCAAGCAGAAGCTTCCAAAGTCCAAAGTAATGTCTTCAAATGCTTTGTTTTGTTAATATAAAGAGAAATATATGGATAAGCTTAGGGAAAAGAACAAAAGAAAAAGAAGCAAATGATATATAATAATTGTGTCCGTGACAGGGTGTGAATTCCTACACAAAAGTATATATTGCAAACATGTCCTAACATAAACAACATACTACTTCCTGCACTGACGATGAATGTTGGCACTAGATGTAAATCATGCATTGCAAAATGACAGGAAAGTGCACTCATATGACATTTATACAGACACTAATGGTGCAAATAATGCCTGAATGTGCATCACGCTCAATAGCATTCCTTTGTAATAGTTTGTAAGGGAAATAAACATTTTCTGCATCGCTAATGACCTGCAATTCCAACTGTGGCCACTAAGCCAAAATAGCTGTAGAGCCCAGCACTGGAGCTCCACTGAGCCATACTGTAGGTTGGAACCCAGGCTGTGCTATCTGAAGCACAATCTCTCTAATCATTTCACTCCACACAACCCATTGAACACCCAAACATGTTTTTGCTCATGCATGGCAAGGTCACCATGACAACATAGCAAGCAGAGTTGCCCTGACATGCTGTTCTTCTACAAGTACTTGGAGGTGGGAAGGTGTGTAGACTGTGGTCCCGCTGGGAAATGTAGTCCCTGTAGTGTGTCTTGGGTCAGACCCCGGGTCTCCTCCCAGGTACCGTCTCCTCCTGGCCGAGTAAACCTCCAAAGGGAGATCGTACAGGTGGCAGGCAGCCCCCTGCCACCGCAGTGTTTTTTCAATCAGAAGTTTGTGCTGGCAGGTTCATTCAGGTTTTTTTTTTTTTATTATGATCATTCTCGTGGTTTTCAGTTGATGCATACTATTTAACATGTCATTCTTCATCCACCTCTTCTCTCGGAGCCCGAGGCTGTTTGTTGGAGAATGAAGTCCTCTTCCTTCCGTCACCCCCCCCACCCCGCTTCCAGAGCTGCACATGTCACTCGCACAAAAGCTCACATGTGCCTAGGCACACGGGAAGACACATGCTCACACTCTCATCACACATTCTCTCTCACACATGCATAAAAAACACAGGTTTTCTATCTCATGCTCCCTCAATCTCTCAATTTCTTTCTTACACACACACGCACACACACGCACACGCCTCTGCAATTCATCTCCCCAGAGGCCTCCTGCCTCTCTCAAAGCCAAACAGTGTGCTAATATGCTGACGTGTTTGACACTCTCCCTCCCCCTTGTTTCCCCCATTTCTTCTCTCTCTCCTTTTCCTACCCCCTTATCACTGTATTCACAGCTCCCTCCCTGATCCCACCCATCTCCATGAACACACACATACTGAAAGACCTACACACACACACACACACACACACACACACACACACACACACACACACACACACACACACACTGATCTGCAGTGCCAAAGTAGAACTCTTATGCTGATATTTTCTATAATTAAATGTTTGCCACAACAATTGAGATAATGAACATAATGAAAAAAGTAATGAAGATACTTTTACCAGCAAGTTGAACCTGAGTGCAAGGTGCAATCTTAATTGCCAGTGATTTCATTGCATTCAAGATTTAGAGTGTCTGTAAAGTGGGACTCAGATTTGTAAGGAGATACCAGATGTTCTATAGATGCTCAGCTACAAAGTACTTTGTCTTCATAGTGCTTTAAATGTGAAGGTAGAAAAAACTTAAATGTTGATTGTAAGTGTTTTCTTCACTACAGGCATATCCAGTGATTTATTTATGTAGATTCAGCTTTATGGTATCTATCCATCAAGACAGTGTAATCTTCAGCTGAGTCAAAATATTAACGTTGAATATAAATCCCAAAATTACTTGAAAAACTACTGGTCTTCTTTTCCCTTTATTGCTTGAAGAACTTTGCTCTTTGCTCCTCGGGTGTGTGTGTCACGGAAGAAATAGTCCCGCCCATAGTAGTGGCTCCAGCCACAGTTTCTATCATTAGTAATTCTCTGGTTCCATTTTGTCAAATGTGAGGAATTGCTGCTTTCATCCATTTTATATAAATGATATTTATATAAATATAAATAACATTTTCTGGCATTTTCTAGATAACAGTAAGAGAAATTGTCAATAAGCATTTTAACAGTAACAAATACATAAAGAATTTTCAAGCAAATGTCAAAAAATAAATATCACAACAAGTCAAACAAAGAAGCAAATTGAAGGACAAAATGTGTCGTTTGTAACTGCCCTTTTGAGCAATACAAAGTGGTTTTCTGATCTGATACCGCTGTCGGCAGGACAACATCATTTGTCAGTGCCTTTCAAAACTCTTATACATCACTGTTGAATAAATAGAAAATAAACAAATGATGAAAGTTGTGTTGTTTTGGAGCACTTGCTGAAAGGATTGATGCTTTTGTTTTTCACGGTAGGACACTCCCCAGCATCACTAATGAAAAACAATCAAATGTGGAAATAGGATTCAAATATTGAAAAATGTTAAGGATTAGTCTTGGGCAGCACAGACAGAAAGAAATCTATTATTATCAGACACTGAGGGTGTCTAGCTTTTGCTTACACTAATATTTAAACTTTTGCTGTCTGTATTCCTGTTGCTGTGCTGTTTGGTGTGGTATTTCTGTGCGGACAGTTCCATCTTTAATAACACTGCCACAGCTGCTCCCTCTGACACAGCATTACTAACAGCTCCACGGTCTTATCTTGCTCTCTTCTTGAAAATAAAGTTCCGTCTGTCCAGTCAAGGAGCTGTCCGGTGCTGAAAACTGTAACACAGGCGGCTACAGCGCCGAGCTTTTAGAGGTCAGCACGAGTCAGCAGAAGACAGGGTGCAAGAGGAACAAGAGGAACACGATGTTGAGAGGCAGAGACGAACTGAGAGCAGCTGGTTGAGGAAAGAGTGGGAGAGCGAGAGGTGAAGCCAGAAAGGGAGAGAAATGTAAGACTAGAAAGATGGAGGACAAAATGGGGAATGGAGCAATGAGAGTATCATTCTCAGTTACACTGTTTCACATGGTGGAGCCCCTCTTTAAAAGGCCAATTACTCTGAAATAGTCCTAGACTGACTAGGTGATTTCTCACTGTGCTGAGTGGAATGGCAGAGCAGGAGTGGAGTCAGTCCAGTGGAGAGACCCAATCATCATTGCACTGGAGTGAAGGGAGTCAAGGGACACACACACACACACACACATATATATATATGTGTGTGTGTGTGTGTGTGTGTGTGTGTGTATGTGTGCGTGGGCGCGGGCGCTTCTGTATGTGTGTAGCTGTTCATGAACAGTTTGTGTGTATAATTGTCACTAGTCCACTGAATTCATTATTGAATGTGACCTTCAGGCACTACAAGCATTCTTCAATTGTGTCTATGTGTGTGCTAACATGCCTGTGAATGAAACAACCCTCACCTGGGATAAATGATGTGCACCTCTCTGATACAGTTCAATACAGCAGACTGTGAGACAATACCAGAGGCTAGGCCGAATTCAAAATCCAACAAAGTGAATTGGATTTTTTTTTTTAATTCGGTGCAGTTAGTTTCTATATTAAACTTATTTAATTGAAAGTGAATTCAATTTAAAAAAAAAAAAGAAAAAAAAAGAAAAGAAAAAAGAAAAAAATCAACCATTAATTGACAGCCATGATAATTGCACCTCTCTCCCACTGAATCATGTTCACCTGTACCCACACTGAAATGCCTTTTATTTCTCGGTGTAAGTCTTTTCTGGCCCCTTTCTGATTGTCTGCTGCCATGCTTATCCAACATAGTGGTACCATGGGCTTAACGTAGACAATATTCCATACTAATTAGTTGCTTTTAATTTTGGTGGTGTAGGGATTTAAGCTTGTTTCAATGCTACACTCGTGTCACTTTGGATAGGAATAACAGGTATGCCTAAAGTATAAATGGACAAGACTGAGAGGATTTTAGGTGCTATACACCACAGCACTAACCCATCCTGACAATGAAAAGATTATAGCTACATAATGTGTCAGCTAATACTGTCCAATACCTCCACTATGAATTGCATCATTAATTGAAAGAGGACCTTGAATCTTCTAAGCTGTCACACATCTAAATGTGGTTTCAGAATAATTACATATTAATCACCAAAGACAGCCAATCAGGGGAGGGGAGCAGCTGACCTCACTGGAAAAATAAGACGATGCATTACTCATACTCATGGCTTCAGTGTTTATACACTAGATGATGCAAACCAGCACAAAGCTTATAGTGTTGAGAATAGGCCAGCAGGTATTAGAAAGAGTGAGGAAATCTAATGACATCATTATTGAATGAAAATATGAATCATTTCTCAATGAATGTGTGAGTTGGGGCTAGTAGAACGTGAATTCCATTATCTTTTCTAATGTATTTACTATGATGATTTAATTCAATGATTCAATTTTCCATGAAAGGGTTTGACAAAAAATATTCTGGTTTATGGATGACTGATTTACTCGTTTATTTTATTTGGATCCTAATTACCTGTTACTAATGTAGCAGCTACTCTTCCTGGGGAAAAAATGGCTACAGCAAATCCATTAAATTATTAAAAGCAAATGAAAATAAGATGATATAAATAAATTTGATGGATGTTGACATGTTTAAGTTAAGCTAACTTAGCCTGTTTACACTGACTTATCCAGCATTGTCTAGTGAAGATTTTTGTAAATGTATGAATTGATCCTATTGTGAAAGTTGTGGAAATATATACACACCACTTTGGATCTGGCTTTCATTAATATTAACATTTGTGAATAGCTGTATGCGAGACAAAATGATAGAAATTTCCTTTATCATTCATATAAAAAGTTGACATTTGTCACAAAGACTTGCAGACTGACTTCTTGTCAGTATATTTTCTGTCAAAAAAAAAAAATTGAATTCTCTCATCACTCATGTCAGTGTGACAGTGACATCAATAGAGCAAACATTACCAAATGTTGCACAGATCTTTAAGAAGGAATGATGGACCACATCGTGAAACATCTAATCAGGAAGGTGCGACAAACTTAACCTATACTTGACCTCTCGAGGCAAGTGAGCAATCTGACAGTCTGTCACTCAAGTCTCAAGCAATTTGGAATCAAAGGATGTGGAGCACAGAGGATCTAAGAATAACCTCAGGCTTAGCACAGACCGATTATAAAAGGCCGGGGGTGTTGGAACTGATTTACCAACTGACAAACTAACCTTTAGTAGTTGCTGGTCATAGGAAAGACTCTTTATAGACTACACTGATGTTTACCACAATAGACCAACATCTCTCATGATGAAGGAGAATGCCGCAGCATACATAAATAAACATGTGCGGCTCGCTTTTTGAGTATCTTGACAGGCAAGATTTTCAAACATCAAAACTGTCAAAATCTAATCTAATTTGATTGTTGCTGGAAAATAAACTAGGCCAGGCTTAAAGCACAAGACAGAGAATTCCCTGACCTCCCTGACTGACTTTAATGGTTCCTCCTCTGTGGTTCCCTTTTAAAAGCCAACTTACCAAAAGCTAATGGTTGCATATGAATGTTTAAACACATATGGATGGGATCAAAGATTTTTAGATGTGCGTGGCAGCACCCATTCCATCCCTTGTGGCCTTTGCTGGCCTCAACTAAAGATCCTTGAGTGAAGTCATGCTGAAAGGACCAGATGACACTGCTGCTGCTGCATTAGTACTCTGTGCATGTGTGCGTGTGTGTGTGTGTGTGTATACTCTCAAGGGGAGTGTAGAGAGAGGTATGATGGAGGTGGAGGAGAAGCTGTTTTCACACCCAACAACCTGCCAAGATTGTGATTTAAAATGATACAAATGCATTGCGTGTGGAGAGATACAGCGAGCTTGTCCAAGATTGAGAGAGGTTATGGCTGCCAAAATGGACTCCTCCCAAAACATTCAGGCTTCTACAAATATTAGAAAAAGGTCAGGCTCTTTGTATGAGGTAGGTGTGCACATACATCGCACCAACTCTTCACTTTTTGTCTTATTTTTGATAATATTAAATATAGTGCTTTACGAATACATCGCATTCCTGAACACCCCTGTACTATCACACTGATTTTTCTTTCACCGATCAGGCATATCCATTTGTGGGCATTTCTGTCTTTGCATGTATACTTGGTGTGACCTTGTCTGCTGAGTAAACAGGCATGTGCATATGTATGTGCACTACATCGCAAGTGTACTGGAGTGATGTGCGATATATTGATGTTGCTGCCTTTCACTCGACTGACAAGTTGACAAGACTTTTTTAGTGCACAGGCACAACAACAGAGGCACTGGGGGAAATATACAGACAGGCAACAGAATAAGAAAGGATGCACCAGGAAGAGTCACACGTTCTGAAAATACAGGGTGCAATTAACTGACAAGTTGTCACCCAGGAAGTGAAGAATATTCTAATATTGCATTCCTGTGATGTGAACAGTATCGACAGTAACAAATATCAAAATGGCCAAATTTGAAATGTTTTTTTTTTCCTTACTAAAATGAGTGATTTTCTAGGAATGACAGCAATGTGATGGTTACTGGATACAAGCCTATATGTGGAAATGTTTTGTGATTGTGATGCGCAGAGTGAAAATGATGCACAGAGCTGACGAGCAGACTCTCAGTTCACAGAGTTCATATGTCCAGATGTGAGGAAAACAGTTAATACCTATAAGTGTCTTATGTCACTGTCATAATGTGACATTTGGTGCCTCGACTTCAAAATTGCCAAACAGATCAGTGCAGTGGACCAACTACATTTCACAAGTCAAATCAAGCCGCTTTAATGCATCAGTTACATGTCCTTATTGCCAAGCCCGGGGGCAGCGAAGTAGAAAAAATGCATTGCATCTATTTCTCTGTTTCTGCCACTTTCCAGCAAGTCAATAATATTCCAATTTCACAAAGTAAATGCAAAACGAATGATGTCGATCGGAGCGGTGAGTCGGGGCAACCCTGGCTGAGGCCTTTAAATTGAATCTTTCCAGATCAGGCATCACTTTTTGCCTGAGCCTTGTAAACAAAGACTAGTTGCATATTGTCTAATCCAGGATTAGATTCACCTGTAATTGGGCCTGCATGGAGTGAGTTAACTGTTAAATTGCTCTTCAGTGAAGGGATGCCACCTGATACGCCTGGGCCAACCGTCTGGGGAACACAGTGATGAGTCTCTAACAAGATGGGAAGACAAAGAGCAATGGGCTGCCCAAGAAACAAAAGGCTCTCATATAGGTGTATATATAGGCTGCACACACAGTAGATTCTGGACTGCAGTGGACATGATGAGCTGGACCACAATGATCTCTGTCCACTAAACCCCTCATTGGCTCTCCACAATGACGGTGGACTACAGACTTTGTATGAGGAAGTTGTGACCACATTAGCTGCCTTCATTGGTGCATTTGGGGGCAATTTCATAATGATGTAGAGTGGCAGCCATTAGGGTTGTGGTGTGGTAATGGTAATAGTCCAGCGATTGCAGCAGGTGCTTACAGGGGCTATGAGCCCATTCAGGCCTCATCATTACAGAGCAGTTAAGAATTGAAAGCGGATTCACTTAAATCTGAATGTGAGGCAATTTAACACATGCATGCTTCATGTGTTGTTGTCTGCAGTATTTGCTTCTCCTTAGTGAACTGCTTCCTAATGTTTCTCCTCTCTCTGTGACCGATGGAATTAAAACCTCTACACTTATGTGAAAAAGCTATCCGCTTTTTTGCATTGTTAATGTCTTAAATAGGTTTTTTATTTCAGTCTGTTGTTCCTTTGAATGCTTGTGCCAGCCCATTCCTGAGGGTCTTAAATCACTGGGATCCTATTGTATTCATATGCTCTGAGCTTCCCCATTTGGATGGGATTAATATTCCAGAGGGATGTGGGTGATAAAATATTAGCCATGCTCCTCGGCAACCAGACTCATCATTCTGGACAGTGTTTTAGCCAGTGACATATTACAGAAGGTGGATTGGAATAGACACCACGAGACACAATATGATCCAGCCTGACAGCACATAACATCAGCTATAAGACGACCTATATAGCCAAGACATTACATCAGTCCATTTGAAGAGCTAGCAGAATCTCCTAATGGCTTTCCTGTGTTTTTTCCCAGCTGTCCGGCCTTACGAGATCTGCTGTACATTGGTATAATGTGTTTGCATCCCTCAGGTTAGCCCAAAACTGTTCAAATTACGACAATACACACCTCTAAACTCAAACTGCGCGCAGAGCTGATGGAATGACCAGGAAACTGTTCATGCGCAAAAGTGCTCGGGGATATACGTTCAAAACACCAAAAGCTCTTTAGTTGTGTTATTAATATTCCACCTGTGGACAGGATGCACTGCGTTGGGAAAACAAAGTGTAATAAAATCTTGCAGGATATGTCACTATGCAATTTAAATGGTCCCTATAGTAAAAAAAAAAAACAGATAAGATATGGGAAAGATAACAGAAAATCACTGTTGAGAGAAAAAGAGTAAATTTTACAACATGATGAGATAAATAAACAGAACCAGAACATTTTATATCTGCTGATTGAATGTGGGACTCTGGCTCAGTGAACACAGCTGGGCCATAGCTAATATCTGCCCAGAAAGTTGCTAAATTGTTCCCCAGGCTCTTTTGTAAATAATAAAAAAAAAAATACTAAAAGGGTTTAAAAGTCTCCAAAGCTGGAGACACAGTTTCTAAATTGGGAACACTGGGGTGTTTTCGATGTGTGGGCATTAGGCTGCTCTCATGAATGTCCATTTCAACCATGTTTGACAGTCGGCTTACCAATGAACTACAACCGGCTATTATAAGTAAATAACGCAAATACAACACTGAAAACATGGGGCATGAAAAAGCGATACAAGAATATGAAATGGTGATTTTGATGAAATAATGATAAATTGACTTACTTAGCATACTTTATTAAGATACTTGAACTTACTGTAATTAGGAAATATGTAAAATATGCATAATATTCAAAATAAACATATTTGCCTCTGATGAATAAGTAAAATGCCACAGTGGTCCACATTATTTTGTTTGTGTCTGCTGATGGCACAGTTGTGATACAACAGACTTACAGTTCAAGCTTTTTCCATTTGTTGGGCCATGAGATTATTTCGTATTCTACCTGAAAGGAGATTTTACTAATGGCCATGTTTGGGAGCATCCGTGGAGCATTAACAGCTTCATCGGGCTCCATGGATAAGAGATTTCCTGGTTCCTAACAAGTGGTAAAGAAATGGCATTGAAAGGGTTACATCACATCGATACAGAAAAACAAGAAGTGCTATCTCTCAAATAATATAATAACTTACAATTAGCAAAATGGTGAGCATTTAAAAACTTTACAATTACAACTAGTATGCAAGTATGCATGTAAACAATGATGAAAAAGTGATAGCACATGAACAAGAGATAACAAATTCTTCCTTAACACCTCTTTTTTAGGAACTTTCCACCAAAAGACAAGCTATAATGCTACTGACATTTTATGTAACTTGTCAACACTCAGCCCTGCTATTTTAAATCAGTTGTAGCCTGGTGTTAATTTTCATCTATCACAGCTAGAAATACAGTGCACCTCTGATTAGATTCCCTCTAACCTCCATACCAAACATCTTCACAATATCTTCCTGCGGTTTATGAGGAGGGTGGGTGCTGGTTATGCAGTTTTTTTTTGTTTGTTTTTTTTTAATTATTTTTTTTTCTCTGCTCCCCTTTGATTGCTGTGTCTATATGATGTACTCTTAGCTTGCCCTGCAGATGGGGAGTGGCCCTACAAATCATATCAATTATGCCTCATTTCCATTCTGAAGTAGGCCCGCACGTCTTAATTGGAGAGCACACATGGTCATTTATCCTCTCACACCTCCAGGGACAGTGAACACATCGTCTCTGAGCTTTGCCATCCTAGTTTTCCTGCTATTACCACGCTGCGAATCCAGAGACAAATTGCTGCTGTCGTCGTGGACAGATTCTGGGTGGGGAGAATCTCTGAGGCTCTTGAACACAGTGTCAATATCTTTGATCTTATTAACACAGAGATGTGGGAAATGATCAATGCATTTCTGTCATGCAGTCATAGTTTTCCTGACTCTCGATTATAACTAGTTATCATTTTAATATGGCCATTTGGCGTAGCAATGGTAATTGTCCCTCTGTCACTGTTCATTTGTCTCCATTTCTCAATATTAGAATATAGGCAGAGCACTAAATGAAGACCATGTTTTAAATGACATACTCCAAAGCACTTTCATATCAATTTTCCTTAATGAAAACAAGAGGGAAAGTTTAATGAGTATTAGATCATATATATTACAGTTCCAGACAGTACAATACAATGCAGTGCAGTATTTTACAGTCAAGATATTGTGTAGGGAGTCATCTTGCAAGACATTTGTTAAAAAGGTTTTGTGTGTTCGTGAGAAAATAAAGCCAGCACTTCTAATCTTTGAGAGATGGGGGTTCTTTTAAAATCACAACTATTAAAAAAAATGCGTGTTTGTTTGCTTGCTTTCATTTTTTTTTTTTTTTTACTTTTTTTAATTTTTTTTTTATGGCTAATACTTGGTGACTTTAGGAGCTGGATTGTCTCATTGACTTCAAAGCTTTCTGTAGAAATGTGAAGGATTAATCTATCACCCCTTTGAAAGAGCGGTTTTGTTTTTAATGCATGACTGTCCGGGATGATGGTGTTGATGGAACTGCTCTGCATTACAGTTTTATACTGCACCTGCAGCTGAGGACACATTGTAATGGAGCAATTTCATATAGTCCTGTAGAAATATACTTTATCTGCATATTGGGATTGTATTATGATGATAAAAGAGAGAGTTTCATGTGAATGTGGCTTATGTAAATTGTTTTTTTTTTTTGCGTGCCTGCTTTTGCTACAAAACTAGATTGTTTGTGTGGTCGCTTGATTATCCGTAGAATCTGGTGAACACTGCAGTCTGTTTCTGTTGATACATTTTTTAAAGCATCAAAACTATGTGGCTGGAATAAGAGTTTTTTTTTTTTTTTTTTTAACATGCGGTCTAAGCTTAGAAGTCCAAAATGTATCTTGCATGCTAAACAAGGCTTTCTTTATAAATTCCCCTGTAAATTTGAGAAGGATTGGAAGACATTTTCTGTTGTTCATCGTGATTATAAAAAAAAAAAAAAAGGGTCCTCTGCCACCTCAGTGGTTCTGTACATCAACATGCTAACATGCCTACTGTGACGATGCCAACATTTTGATGTTCAAGTAAAATAAGAATCAAAATACACTTTCTCTAGTTTTTCTCTTAGCAGCTAGTTAATTGCACTCACCTGGCATCTCAGGTGTAATCTAATCCCAGAAGTTTGGAGGTTAGAATACAAAACAGGAGGGATCCGTGGGGCTAAGATGAAGAACTGCTTCAAACGCACCTGCGGAGGGCAGCTGCAGGGTTTCCAGATCTATTGCCTTTGTCACGGTCGTGACTAATGTGGAATAAAGAACCGGGCAGCTCTTCCTCTGCCCCTGCCAGATCCGCCATAACATTGCTTGAAGCCAGGGGTTTTATGCCACTTTCATTAATTAGCCACGTTAGCAGCAGCCATGTCTGGCTATTCTTTTTAGAAGAGGACACTCACAATGCAGTGTCCCTCCACGTATTTGCTACTACATGCAGTTTTCTCCTATTTTCCTGTCCACTGCAGTTTGGAAAACAAATATCAAATTTGTCTAAGTGGCAGGGATCTGAGAGCACAATAACTTTGCATAAAACCTATGACTCGGTGCTGAATGTTTGTTCTTATACTAGTGATGGCTTGACCTTTAGAAGGCGATCCATAATGGTCTGCTCAGAGACAGACTGAAAGTGATCAGATTCGGGCACACCATTTCTGCGAGCAAGGTCTTAATCGCCCATGGCCTTTACTCCTGAAAGGCTGTCAACATCTTGTATTTTTCCACTTGACCGCAGAACCAGCAAACATCCATATCTTCACTTTTAAATCGCCACAATTTATCTCTCAAAACAGCACTAGACGCTTATAAAGTCTATAAAATAGTAAAACGGTGTGTCATGAATGGCACCTAAAAGCCCCCTTCTTGTTCCAATTCTTTATTTTTACTTTGATAAGAATTCACTCTTTGTGATGTAGGATCCTAGTATGGTAATGTGCCTCTTCACTTCCCACACTTTTCACTTCCATGTACCACAGCTCCTCCTACTCAGGAGCTGAGGGAGAAATGCAAATAAAAGAGACGTGTGGATGAATCTTAGTGACCAAGTGGGACATCCTCGCTCTCTCTGGCATCCTTTTAAGAGACATCAATTACCCATGGTGCACAGCTGCATCACCTGTCAGCTGTGTTGTTGTCTCAGAGCTTGCTTTTGCTGAGCTAATGCGATGCATCGCTGCTATTGCATTGACTGATTTCTGTGACCGTCATGTTATTACTCTCTTATTCTTTTAGTCATTTCCCCCTACAGAGTGGCAGATATGAAACTAGGGTTTGAGGTATTATTCCTGTTTTACATTGAAATTGCTCCATACATCCATACATGCACAATAAACCGTCATAACAGGAAGTAAATGAAATCAGTCATATCAAGGTTTTGTATTTTATCTTGCGTAATAGGGCATTCCATCTTCTGGCCATCCATCAGTACATTTTCAAACCGACTTTAAGCACATTAACAATGTCTTTGACCATCATCAGGGCTGTCAATTTTCAATAACATCAGCTGCCGTGAGTTATAAGTTATAAGATCAGAAAGTTATTTACTTGTATAAACCTATGTGAGAATTTTAAGCTGCTCGTTGCATCTAGAGTGTGTTCTTTCTTTTTTTTTGAATCCTTATTAATCATGAGTACACTGAAGATGTTCAATAAGTGCGAGGAATGATTTACAGTCTGCGGAAAAACAAATACGGAATAGGGAAATGATATCAAAAGTGTTTCAGCCTGACAGTGATTGATTTGGCTTTCTGCACCAATACTGATGATAGATCGATTGCAGGCGTCACAGACTGTGACTACATGAAAATAACAAAGATGGAAAGAAAATATTTTTTCATTGCTGGAAGAAAAGAAGTGACAAAAAGCAGCATTCAGAGCAGCTACAAAAGCTCTAAATGAAGTCTTGTCTGGTTTGCAAAAGGCAACAGGTGCAGTCAGTATCGGTTTAAGCTTTGATATTGTAGCATTAATGAAAGCTGCTTAATAAATAAAAAAAAGGTAGAGAGGGTGGAAAAGTGTGTTTATGATTCATTTGAGATTCATATTAACACACATCTTTTGACTTCATAATGGACAAGTGAGAATAGTGTAACACCCATGGTTGGTGCTGTTTTTCGCCCTGTCCCCGTGGGTAGCTTTGCAATCAATAGGCAGATTTATAGAGAAGTGGTGTTAGTCTCAGATAAAAAAAAAAGAAAGAAAAAGAAACGGAAAACAAAGAAGATGCACAGGATGTGAACTGTGTATCTTCCCTCTCCTCGGGAAGCCGTATCTCTCTTTGCTCCTCATTTCCTCTGACCTGCATTTAGCTGATTGGAACAGCCTCTGTAATGGTGGTCCTTGATTGATTCATAGGTCACAGAGTGGAGAGCAAAGGGAGGAGAGAGCAGATGAGGAAGCACAAATGGAGCTCATAGCGTAGGCTCAGGCAGTAACACAGTCATTGACGCCATCCATATCCACTGAGCTTCGGCTGATCTCCCTAAATGCCATCTTTACACCTACACACACATTTACCTATGTAATCTATTTAAAGGCCCACCACACCTATGGTGCACCCACACAGATGTTGTTTTGGCTCATCAGACATCTCCATGGCTGCGTGTGAGTGACTGTGCTGACTGGGTTTGATTGAAAATCTCCTTCACTGTCCTTCTACCACCACGAGCGCCCTGCTACTGCGCCTGCTGGCTCATTGGTAAATTGACTGGAGCCATCTATAATGGCATTAGATACACCTGTGTCTTTCTGCTAGTACATGTCATAATGTCTATTCCCAACATAGCTTCAGTCAACTTCAGCCTGAGCAGAGCTCTAATCAGCCAGAATAACTGATAGCACCTGTGTTGGTGTACAGCATCTTGGATGTCCTTCTCCATCTGCTTACAACAAGCTGCTGCTAACTTCTGTTGCTACGCTAACTGCAGTGAACTGTCATCTTTTCAAACAAAGCTAATATATACACCATGTTATATTTAACCTCAGTCTACTATGTTGTAATATGTGCATAAATAACACTGAACCACAGTGTTTATGCTACATTCACTCCGTTCGCATTATTTTTCGTCCGTCCAATAATGTGAAATGACTTCCTGACCGAGTAGGAACATTATTTTAAACAGAGCCATCACACTCGTTTCAATTGTATTTGCCGTAATATTAACTACAGTATGATGAGCATGTTTCTGGCTGAAGTAGCTAATTGGAAAGAACCCCATGTGTGGCGTCCTCCTTTCTTGTTTAAAATCACTTTCTCTGGCACTAAGCTCAACCTCCTGGTGGGTGATGATCTCACTAACCTCAAGGGCATCCTGCAGCTCATTTATATGAACAGTACAAACCAAACGACGCCACCAGAATGTTATAAGTTTTAAAGAAAGGAGGTTTATTTATAAACAAAAAGTACATATTAATTATCCTAACATGGGGGTCAGGGTTGTAATAAGTCTGAAATCCCACTAAACAGGATAAAAGTGCTTTAGTTCATGATAAGGTAGTCTGAGAAAAACAAATGGTGTTAACACATCAGTAGCAGATTTAAACAAATATGTCAAGTGGGAAACTCCGTAGAATAAATAAGCCCACAAAAACTGCAGCACCTCAAGCAAAATTAGCAGTGTTTTGTTTATATTTTGGTTCAGTTATATTTTGCTTGTAGTTGAACATAGGAAGTGTTATAACAAGTGAAAGAAAATGAAATGTCATGTAGACTGTCAGAAATGATGTGATGTTTTAAGGACAGATTTAAGGGGTTGTTTTACGTTTCATGCGTAACTCAAGTGACACACAGAAAGATTAGTCCACGGTCCACACTATCCTGTCACTGCCAAACATCCAAACAGGGCCATGGATTCCCCACAGAAACACCAGCATCAGCGCTATCACAGTGAATGCCATTCACCTGCAGTAAAGAGTGAGCAGGTAATCAGTACTGATCCTGCAAGAGAGACATAGAGAGATTATATTAGACAACTTTGGCTCTTTGTGCAATCAACATTTAAGTAATAGCTATAATACTGTGATAATAAAAACCCCTTCAACAATAATTACAAAGAACACTGCAGCAAATTGAAGATGTACGTAAAGTGCACTTTAAAGGACTGTCAGTTCAGCACCACAGAACTCCAGCAGAAACTGAAAGAATAGCAATGCAGGTCTTAGAAATCAGAACCGGAGCCAGAAAAATGAACCAATTCCAGATTGTTCTATGTTTTATGTCAACTATACAATTCTTTCAATCAGAGGATATACTGTATATACCATATATTGAGGTGAATATCCCGCACAAAAGGGCTTTAACATTGGCTTAGTCATTAGATTAATTAAATCTATAAGTAGTGGTAAATTCAAGGTTTCCATTTCAGTAAAAGTGCAGGTAGATCATCTTACTATCCAGCTCACCTTACACTACCTCACTACTGTATACTGTGTAGAACTGTACTGTGTGCAGAGCTGCTCTGCTCCCTATGGCAGCTCCAAGAGTGCAGGAGTTAAAAAAGAGATTCTGGCTAGAGTTATACATTTTTAGAGGAAAAAAAATGTTGTTAAAAGTTAGGCCTTGTATTTGTATTGGAATTAGTATAATAAAACACCATCACTTATTTGGACTATGCAAAAATATAATTGTTTACTTGGTGCTTCTGTTTGTGTGTTAAAACATCATAAGTTTCCACACTGCACGAGGCAACCTCACAGCAACTCTACTGCAAAAACCGTTGAACTTCCCCATTCAAATGCAACAGCAGAATTATCGGTTAGACTGAAGCGACTGTTGCCAGCCCTGATGCATGGTGTTTGGCGGTGGCAGGATGCCATACTGAAAGGGACACCCTCCCTCATTCTGGAGGATCGGCGGTTTAAGCTTCTGTGTTGGTAAGCATTCGCCCTGCTTAAGCATCCTTGAGCAAGACACTGATCCCTGCCAGCTTTATAGTAGCTGCTCTGAAGCTGACCTTTCTTGTGCAGGATAGAAAGCAGCAAAGAGAGCTTGCTTTTATAGATAAATTACCCTTTTTTTTATTATTCTTACCTCATTAGAATGGTTTGTTTTAAATGGAATTTGGTAAAGCATTTTGCAAGGATATATTTGCATAAAACTAGCAGCCAAAATGCTAACAGTAAAGAATTTGTGCCCGATGCACCTCTGTGCTCTTGTCTGTTTTGTAGGATGCCAATGACTAAATTCCATTTCCTTATCAGAAGATGGTGTAGATAGAACAAATGTCAGGTTCCAAAGAGTGATGTTTTGCTCTAGTTGCAGTGTTGAGCTTTTTGATGAAATGACTCGTATTGCATTTGTTCGAGTAAAATATGCACCACAGGAAAAGTAGGGGCACATTGGCAGCTTCTCGTGCTAGAAAGACAAGAATTCACAGGTAAGCAGTCATGTGAGGGGACAAGTTGTATTCACATTCTCCTGTTTGGACAGATGCTTGTTTTTGGAGAGACTGTGTTAAGTCCTCTACCTGCACTAAAACAAATTGGCTCCTGGGGAGGAGAGAGGTAGAGAGGGGAAGAGATGCGATGTATGGGGCCACTAGTATAAAGACTTCATGTGTGACTGAGCTAAAAGTTCCATGGAGAGAGGTCATTTCATCCCCTCATGAAACCTAGATTGAAAGCATTTGTGATCTTCTGATCTTCCTTAATCTCTGTGCAACAGATGCCTGATTTACTCTCAAAATGGCTGCCATGCACTCACAACACTGTTACAGTAATGATTGACAGTGATACTAGATCACAGGGCTAGGCAGAGCACTAATAAAGGAGGGATTATGTTGAAATAAAATAAAATGTTCAGATAAGTAATGAATTAGCTATTTTGACTATTTTTAAACAACTGTTGCCTGCTAAGCAACTAACTTGAATAGGATAAATGTGCAACAATGATAATAGTAAATTACAAGAAATATACATGTGGATTTTTATTATCTATCAACAGTTACCATGATCACCTTCCTCTGAGGGTCTGACACTTTTCTCTAAAACATATAATTCAGTAAATGTGCTTTTTAACAAAATGAAATCAAATTGTGACAAACAAGGACTCAGAGTTGAAAGATTGATGTTGATTTATTTTGAAAAATCAGGAGATTGCTAACAGCTTTGCACCTGGAGACATTCCCTTGTTAAAAATATGAATATTTTTTATTCATTACCATTTAGTCAGCACAAGATCTCAGTGTGAGGTCTGAGGTCAGTCTTGGCTCTCCTATTCCCAGCTTTTAGATTATTAAACTTTCAAGGTCACAGGATTTCTGTTTCAAATGTTCTGTTTATGCTTTTTCATCAGGAATTATACAAAATAAATAAATAAAAAAATTCATTGGACCTGTTAAGGAAAGCATTCTGGATGCGGTATATAGAGGTCAGGGTCAATACTTTGAAGACATCTGAGGAATTTTAGATTTTGGCTGTGTTGAGCCCACAGTGACCTTGAGTGAGAGAGGGAGCTCAGGCTGTTGAATTCACAGTGGGTGACTCAGAGAATAATCTGTTCACTTTGCTAGCAGTCAGCCCCTCATCTGCATGATCCAGAATTGATTATTCATAAGGACTTTTTCAACGCTAAAACGTAGCACATCTCTCTCTCACAAAGTTACAATTGATGATAAAGGCTAACGTGTCGTAACGTATGCCTCCATCTTTCTTACATATATTACAAATGACATAATCTGTATATAGGATAAAAAAGAGGGTCAAATCAGTGTCTTGAATTTGTATATTTTGATTACACTTTATTGTCAGAATTTTTAATGGAGTTTGGTTAAATTTATGTTTTGCTTCAGAGTTCAATTGAAATTCTCATCCAGGTTTCATGAGTAAGAGTTACTGTATGGGTGGAAAACAACTATAAAAGGCCATATACACCACTATATACACCACACCGTATCATAAAAAAAAAAACCCAAATACTTATACCCATGTCATACCCTTTTTTGTGTATTCAACACCATCTACACCACACTATCTATTGTTTGCAATAACCATTGTAAAATGTATTTTAACACTACAGCCATTTTGGAGTCAATATCAAATTTTGTGTGTGTAAGTGTGTGTGTTTCTGTTATACCATCTGTAGTCTGCATTTTTATTTACAGTTCAAACCAACAAGGCTACAATAGCTTAAAATATAAAATTACACGAGTAACAATATAAAGGCCCTCTTATGGGAATTCCTTTATAATAAATTGTAGTTGTATTTCCATTTTATTTGTCATATTCACTCACAGCTTACAGTTACTATTCATATAATAAAGTCTAATAAAATGTGCATTTGTTGGGTGAATAGGAGGAGAGTTGTCGTATTGAAAAACAAGCGTATAATGCCATGATATGAATGTCCTGTCATGTAAGCTGCATGCAGAGCAATATTGGAACAAAGCAGTGAGTTGTTAAACATGGATATTGCATAATGCATGTTAAAGACAGTTGGATCAGATGAAATACTGAAGAAATATTTTGCAAAAGAAATAACCTTGAGGACAAAGCTTGAGCAGTACAATAGTATTAGAAAGAAAGTAATAATCAAAAGAATTACTATACATGCAGTAAGACCAAGTCAACGTAGTTTCTCCGTTCACTTTCTCTGAAATCATAAAAGATATTTGTCGGGAACAAGAGCAGAAAAAGGTCGGAATTGATTAAACCTTTATGATAATGTCTGATGCATATAAATTATGTGCATCATATATATATGCATAATATACTGTATGGTTATCAATTAATCTGCTGATTATTTTCATGATTAATCGCATAAGTAAATGAAAAAAGCTCATTACACTTTCCTAAAGCCCAAGATGATGTCACATGACATTTTTGTCTGATCAAAACTTAAAGATCTCCAGTTTATTAACACTATAGACAGAAAAGCAGCAACATTTCAAACCATAAGCTAGAACTGGAGAATGTTTGATGCCTTACATTTGGCTTAAATGGTCAAACAATTATCAAAATTGTTGCCAAACATTTTTCTGTTGACTAATTGTTTAATTAATTTCATTCTAGTAAATGACTGATAACATGTGAAAACAATAAGAAAACATAACCTGAAGAAATATCAAAGGTCTTGAGGCGAACGTATATGCCTTAGTTTGTTTTTTCGTGGTAGCTTTTATCTCATGCCCCAAGCGTGTCTCCCTGTAAACAGCACAATAAATACATTTTCAAAGTGTTTTATTGCTGCACTTCAGTGAAACTGAGCTCTAAGGTGGACCACTGCGAATAATTCTGCTGCTTTATGCAGAAACTGTGTTTCTCTTTATTAAATCTCTTTATTTTTTCAGCCTAACTGCCCACACATTAGCTTCATGACTCAGAGAGGCAGCGTGACACATAATATATGCATCTGATAAAATAATGAATCTCTCAAATGTTGGAGCAGTGGATGTTCCCACAGTAGTCTGATTTGAAGTCTGGATCCTCTTGAGGCCCAAAAGACAATGAACTCTGGACTTTTGTCTAATAGATTGTATAGTAGGTCAATCTGTCTATAACATCATTGATTTTATATGTAGCGTATGTGGAAGGATAATTTTCACACTGACTCATTGATTTCTACTAGTATTCCTACCAAGTCCTAACATCTCTCTCCTCTGTCATCCTAAAAGCTAAACACAAGTGCCTTTAACATGAACCAAAGGGAATCCCAGCTCATGATTAATTAGAATGCCCATTGAAAACAGAAAAAAAAAGTAACATTTTGAATGTAGCAATGCTGCAATCACTCAAGGATTACTGCTACAATTTGTACAGTGTATGGCAAAAGGCTGCCTGAGGTAAGATTAACTTGCAGCGTTATGTAATCCAGATGTTAGAAGATGTTCCGCTGCTCTATGTCTTGTCCCTTTTCTGTTAACTGCACTGAAATATCTTTCCTAGGCTTGTTATATTTTTTGTTCTTTTGCATTTTGTGCTTCTTTGACATTGACGTTAACAAGTGACAGACTGCATGAGTGCATATTTATATGCGTGCGTGTGTGTGTGTGTTGAGTTTTTCTATATCCAGCTGTGGATACAGAACATGCATTTCGTATGTATTCAGATGTATTTTTCATAGCCTCTTGATTATTCATTTGTGCTTATTTGACTGTGCAGCCATAAAAGTCTCAGTGAAATCTAGTGAATTCTGTTTGAAATTTTTTGGTGCGACTCTGCCAGCCATTTGCAGGGTTTACAGAGCTGACGAGAGGTGCATCTTACAGCTGGCACATCCATATATAATGTGTCCTTCGCAGTTTACGAGCTGGCAGAGCTGCAATGAAATGTATGCACGGATAAACAAAATAGCACCACTGCGTTTTAGTGGGCATGATATATGAAATCCACATTCAGTTGAAAGCTTACAGTATGTAAAAGCATATGCTGATCATGACATTTAAAAAGAAAATCTCCAGCCAGCCAATAGGTTCTTAGATGGAGGTAATTACTATGCAGAGAAGAGAAAAAAATGTTCTTTGAGTATGTTCCCTCACTGCTTTAACCACTACTGAAAGAACTCCGCACCCTCGACAACATAATCTATAATTTAGTGTCAGGGAGTGTGATGGAGGGAATGTGTATTAGCAGGAGAGGGTGCACACATGCAGCATGTCGGAGCCTGGTCTGATCAAAGTGTCATCAGGTCAGAAGGTTAGATATGCAGTAATCAAAGGTGGTGTGAGGAGAAGGCATCTAGAGGCCCCAGTGGGCCCTTATGTATTCAGAGCTCACAGTCACAGACCCTGCACCTTCCATTCACAGCGTGTTAAGACTGGTCAAGTGGCTGTAGATTTTTAATGTTTTAATTATGGCACATGTGTAGCTGTCAGCTGTGACAGCTAGCTCTAAATATTTCACATAATATATGGAGGAACAGTGAGAACAAACTGCTGACACTTAACTAATCCCCAGGAATCTCTGCCTTAGAGATCTCCATAGCAACTAGTAATTTAAAGATGTAAAGTATGTACTTCATTTCTATCTGTGCATGTTTGCAATAAACTCTTCAAACTCATGTTGTAATTAGTAGCTGTAAATAGATGCTATGTGAAATACAATGCGTTAACAAAGAAATGCTAATTGCTTATCCAATTCTTTTATATTTTGCTAATAAAATATTATGCAATGTCCTTATCTGGAGAACTATCCAGTCATTTTAGAACATTAGTGATCTGTACGCATTTGCAAACTGTAACCCATGCAATTGCAAATAGGTATAAAAATTTAACATGACTATGTAATTGTTGCAATTACTGTATGAAATTGTCTCAAAAGTTGTAACTCATGCTACAGCCTCAGGAATATTTGAACACTGAATTGTGGCCATACGGGACAGTTACTTCATGATGGTGCCACCTGCGCCGCTACATGGTGGTGAGATTTTGGCTACAAATCACAAACTCCCTTCCAGATACAGAGGGAAAAACATTAAGAGAGAGTTACCTTTCAGATAGGTTAACTAACAGTTTCAGCTATAAATGTTATGTCTAGCAGTAAGCCCCGGAGTGTAGCTTTTTGGTAGAGTGGCCTTTCTGGACTCCAGCCTCTCTAGGCAAAGAGAGAAGAGTCAATATAAAGTAATCAGAAAGTGTCATGTCCTCCATTTGCCTGTGGACAAGCCTAAATGAATGTTGAGTCTGGCCGGCCTTGGTTAGTGGCGGCATCGTTTGTCACTGAAGCACCGAGGGGGCAGCGTGTCTGAGGCTTCTCTCAAGGGTCATTGACCAGTTTGTAATCAAACAGCTTATTCTGTTAATGTACCAGTGTGGCCAAGGACCATGCCATGTGAATCACCATGGCACCGACCAAATGAAACTCTCTACTTCGAGGTATTTCTCAAAGTTCAAATGAGCTCACCTGCAACACGTGACATTCTCAATGTGTGCGCCACTTGGCTTTATGTAAAAAATGTCTTACAGGCATCAAACCTCACTGTAGCACCACAAGATTGAACCTTTTCGTTCTACACCTTTCAAAGGAGCTATACTCAGGTCTCCACAGATCATAGGAATTTGTATAATGAAATGGTGTTGGAAACTCAGTTGAACACGAAGCGGGCACTCCTTGTGTTACTGAATGATAGTGCTGCACATTGTCACTCCGCGCAAATGTATCACAGCCTCTACATTATGTTGTCCATATCTGTTACTGTAAGAGTACTGCAGCTCAGCTCTCAGTATCTATATGGTAATGAGTCCTGAACCAACTTAACCCTATCTGTCCCGGTGGAACCTGGTGTTCCGCCTTCCATTTAAGTGAGGCTTGTGCACAAACTGATTACACGACGAGCGTCTTGCTGTCAGTCAGCATCCAATTAGCCCTGGCCCTAACAAGCAAAATGAGCTCTTAACCCCTGCTTTGGTGTTGTAATGACCAAGCAACATCTGCACATAAAGTCTGTTGCTTGCTTCCCATTCTTCTTAATGAGAGAAGAGGCTGTAAAGAGTTTACTAAATAATTGCCTGTGTTTTTTAAGTATTGGTTGTGGTGTTTTAGCAATCTTTTCACATTCTACATGTAGACTCTGAATTCATTTTAAAATGGTTGTAGCTTTTCTGAAAATAGATTGTGCCATACATCCAATTCTGAAGCTAGTAAGAGACAAGAGGGTTAATCTTGTACTAAATACTCTGATTTAAACTTTTTTTTCCCTACTGGTTGGTTGTAATACAAGAAAAGTGCATCGCTTCCTCGTTAAGGTCTTTATCTTTCAGAAGTGATGCAGCTTCAAATGTATAATACTTAGAACCAAGAATAGATTTTTTACAGTGCCTTTCAGAAGTTTTGACACAAATACCCCTGCTTAAGATGAGCCAAGATACAGTGTTTTATGTTGAGGTTATTATGTGCTGAGGTTATTTCTAAAAAATATGATTATTTGTTTAGATTGGTAAAGACGGTTATTATAGTAAAGCCAATATTTTTCACTTAAAGAGGAGGAAACTAACAATTAACTTCGACTTTATTTATGTAGCAGCTTTCATATTCATGATGCAGCTCAAAATGCTTTACAGATTAAAACTTGAAAGAGCAGACAATTCAAACAGTTAAATTATTAAAAATGCATTTACTTCCTATGGAATCCATTTGGAGCATATGGTGCGCTTTTCATTTGGCTGCTCCTTAAAGCCTTGACTGTAATCTCCTTGGTGTGAATAAATTCTTATACCAAGATAAATGTGAGATGGTCCAGGGTAAAATTTGATATTTTTGCATTGACTAGTAGAAAGGAAAACTTAGGGACAGTCAGAGTTGGGAAGAAAATGTGTATTTCACTCCCTCCAAGCTTAAATCCCGTGATGCTTCATAATTTAACTTAAAAGGCAAGAAATCAGGATCGCCCAAGGTTAAAGTTTGGGAGCAGACTAGTGAAACTCACCCAAATGTCAAATGAGGTTTCATCGACATAACTTTCGGTGAGTTCAATACAGTCCTTCCAAATCCAAAAGTACTCTACTGTGCTGTATCTACATAGAGGATACCAGCTTACTTGCACCATCTCCTCTAGCTGTCCAAAAACTACAAGGAGGTAAAAAAAAAAAAAGTGTTCTTCTGAGGCAGCTGAAAGGTCAAGTGAGAGGACTGTGTGTGCTGGTGAGGTGGTGTTCTTGTGTGTTGGACACACATCACAGCAGTAGAGATCGAGCCATGGAAGTCTAAACATCCTGTTTTCAGAGTTGCACATAGAAGACGAGCAGAGGGAATTGAAGGTTAGGGACAAACAGGAGGCGACTAGCATTGGGATATATATATATATATATATATATATATATATATATATATATATATT
>NW_019525354.1:387795-397814 GCF_002814215.2 Seriola lalandi dorsalis
TTTTTTTTTTTTTTTACTGTTTTTCATATCTGCATTTGCTGCTTGTTTTTTGTAAATAAAATATAAGTTATAGCTTTTTTGTGTTAGCTATCATGTCTATTTCCTCTCTATGTGTAAAAGGACTGGAACAATCAGGTCAAACATCCAAACAGGCGTAAAGATGATTATTTAAATACACAAGAGAAGCAACCTTATGTATTCTGGGAGACTGTCTCGTTCTCTGTGCTGCTCTGGTGAAAGCCCTATCAGCAGACTTTTTCTGCTGAGACAGGATAGCCAGCAATCCTTGGTGGGAGGATCTGAGGGGCCAAGCAGTGCTGCGGGGGATTGTACTTTGCTGTGGGGGAAGTTTTCAGAGACCATGCAGAGGTGTGAAGACAAACAGTGGAATTTTAGAGTTTGGAACAAGTGTAAAGAGGCTACTATTGGTGTAATGTGGTGCTTTTTTTTTTTCATATTTGAAAAATAATCAATATCCAATTCATGTGAAAATAGACAGAATCGCAGTAGCCAAGAGGATAAAGGTGCAATAAATGACAGATGGGGGCTGATTCTGGAGATAATCCTGAATTGGAAGGAGCTGGATTTCACAACTGAGTTGGTCTGTTTGTCAAAGCAGAGCGCAAATATCACCCCAAGGTTTTTGCCATGTGGCGTGACGTTGGTGATCCAAACTCTGGGCGATGACAAAAGCTGCAGGGCCAAATAATATTCTCATTCAGCTGTAGAAAGTTGTGTTTCGTCCAACTTTTAATGTTATGTTAGCCAAAGGGCTTTAAAGGCTTTAAAGTTCAATGTGTAGTCCCAATCAGTTTTCATGTTACATGACATTCTTTCATTTTGGAACAAAGGGTACCATCACAGGGTAATTGCTGTAATCATACTTTGGATTAAATAACACATTGGGAATTATACAGACCTCTGAGACTCTTGTTAAACCAGTGAACCCAAATCCTAGTAGGAGCTCAACTCTGTAGTTAATGTATCTGTTAATGCTGGGGCCATTCAGGTTAACATAAGATAGTCCTTTATTAGTCCCACACTGAGGAAATTTGCAAACATGTCCTCTGAAGTTTTCTCTATACATCATGCATGATCTATGTACAGTATCTGCCACCACAACCGCCATGTGACTTCCTGCAGCATATGGTGATCATGGTGCAGCAGGAGGAAAATGTTTACCCAGTTGTGATTCGAGCTTAGCAGAAATAAGCGCTGCTTTCAGACGTAATTGCATGAAGTAAAAAGCTGCCAAGCGGCAGGTCCTTAAAATCAGTGTGGCATGATTGAGAGGGAGGGAGGAATCTTCTGAGCGCAGCTGGAGACCCAGGGTATAGGAAGCCTGCGGCTGTAGCAATGTGTGTGTAGGTTGCCGGCTTTGTCGTGTTTGCACATTTGTGTTACGTCTGGGTATATTATAGGAAATTATTCTGTGTAGGTGCAACCGCAGGTCTGAGATCGAGTGTTTGTAGCTTTGTTTGTGTTGATGTGTACATATGCGCAGCGAGTTTACTGCACATACATGTGGGATGAGGAACTGGACACGTGAGTTTCCTCAGAGTAAATTCCCTGTGGCATGATAATAAACATATACCGTGATATCATTGAGGAGGCAGGTGAAAGCCCCATCCAGCGGGTCTTAATTACATCACAGCCAGTCTTTGACATGCTTGGGTGAACACTGCTGGCGTAGGGCCTAGTGGCTACTGTGCATGTACAGTTGGCATGGTAATAAGGCTATGTGGCATGGCATCTCTTCTTCCCGTTAATGCTTGAAGAAGGTCTTTGACCAAAAGCTTGCCCTAACAAGTAAGTGCTGCACAGGCAGGAGTATGCAGCTGCTTTTTCTATTTTTTACTTTGAATCTCAGCTCCAGTTCTTTCACTCCAACAAGCCTTTATTTGGTGAGTGGAGATCCTTATATATTGATAATAATTGAGTCTGCAAGGTACACAGGCTCTCCACTATTAATCAGATATTTGGTTCATTCCACATTCTGGAGTGCCAGGAGGTTTCACAACCTGCGAGTCTGAGGAATAACTTTTATGAGTGATCTCAAAGTCACACCATAACAGCGGCATGACTTAACTAAATTGAGCTGGTCAGTTACTTATAGCTTCAGAAATAACTTTCGACTAAGCCACCCCTGACACCTCCCCACCTTACCTCGGTGGGCCACTCTACATCGTTCAATTCCCAGCCTGAAACTCACTCCCACTCCACCCCTGGGTGTACAGCTAAAGCTTATTACCAAAATGTCCAGTAGCAGTTTACAAAAAGCATCTCCTCCATGTTTGCACTCTGGTTTTTGCTAGACTTGAAAATGCTGCACTAGTACACACACAAACTAATGACTCCCTGTAACCGTAAAAAGAGAGGACAAGGCAACACACTGACAAATTTCATAGGAATTAACGATTCATGGAGGAGAAGAAGAACATTATAGATGTTTTATTAAGAATGTGTTGAAATGAAATGCTTATTTAAATGCGGAACATTTGTCTTTTGCAGCAAGACAAATGGTTCGGGAGCTGTCCCAAAGAAGTCAGGATCTTTGTTCACCCTCTTGTCTGTGCATATTCAAATTTTGGATGAGAATAGTTGACCACATCGCTAACAGTGGAAACAGAGTCCTAGAAAAGTGTTTACCTAACACGAATACATCTGCAGGCTCTTTGTGTAACAGAAAATATGGAATATGATATAAAACCACTCCACCTTCTGTCCACAACATTTAAAGATCAGTCAGAATGTGTGACACATAATGTATCAAGGCATGACAGTTTGTGGTATTTGTACATCAAAATGTTTTTCCCGGTAGAGGCACCTTTTTCTGTTTGTAAAACCGAAATGTTATCGCATCTTTATGTATGCCAGAAGACTCTCAGATTTTCTCTCTCCATCTTTCCTTCCCTGCACATAACCTATCCAGCAGGCACTTTTTAAAGTTTAAATAACACACGGATACAACACGCTCACACACTTACCTCGATGTTTTCTCGCGTGCATGAGCTCTGCACGGCCGCACACTCTGCTCACAACAACTACAACCCCAAACCCATTTTGCCCGTGAAGGCGAAAAAACACACCATGAAGCACAATCTCTCCTGTAAATACAAGGTGAATTTGGTCCACGCTCTGTAGGCAAACATCGAGGCCATCTCATAAATTGTTAAGATGGCTCGAGGTGAGTAAATTAGGGAGTAGACTCATTACCTGCTTTGTAGAGTAGCCTAGACAGTGCCTGGAGCAGGAGCCGCAAACACACCATTACAACAACACTGCAGTGTACTGCTGCATTCTGTCCCAACTCTCTCTCCGTCCTCTCTTATGATTTCCTCACTGCCTTCAAGCTGTCTATCGCTCTCGCGTTCTCTCACTCAGCGTCATTCATTAAATCTATCTAGAACATGATTCTCAAGTTTCTTTTGAAGCATTGACCATTTCAAACCTTTTAAGGTCTGGTATTTCTCAGGTAGTATTGGTTTCTTTATAAACACACAATACAGTGTCTCAGGAGAAGAATAATCACCTTAATCATTCTAGGAAACACACTTCTTCATTTTCTTGCCAGGAGATGAAAATCTAGCATCTGCTTAGCTTAACACAAACACTGGAAACAGGAGGAATTAGCTCGTCTGGCTTTGTCCAACGGTATCAAAATCAGCTTACTAGGAACTCTAAAGCTTGTTTGTTTAGTGTGAAAACCACCTTGTGGTTTTATAGGGGGTTGTATATGCTAGCTGTTCCCCCCCTAAGTGCAGTCTTTGTGCTATGCTAAGCTAAATGGCGGCTGGTGGTAGCTTTACAGTATATTATTGCACACAAACATGAGAGTGGTATCTTCATATACAATTCTCGGCAAGAAAGCAAAAAAGGGTATTTCCTAAAATGTCGACCTCTTCCTTAAGTGATGCTGACAAACACAGCCTGATAAATCGTTCCAATCTAATTCAGCACAAATGTAAAGTGTGCTGAAAGCTGCTTATTTGCCCAACTACAAGAACTTTTGCAACCGTTTCAAGACCAAATTCACTTTGGAACTGCATAACCTTTAGTCCCCATTATATCTCAAAGAGCTTCACCCACAGAAAAAAAACCACTCAGAAACATTTAAAGTGTGATGTGATGACTGCAGTTAATCCAGAATTGACTGTAAAAATCATTTTCAATGTAAACATTTACAAATGTTTACAAAAATCAAAACTGAATTTCTCTGTGTCTCAATTATGTATGTATGCATGCTGAGTGGAGAATGTGAATATGTATACTGAAGACCTTTTGGTCTAGTCCATGGCATCTGTGTGCAATGTGGGATGTGTTTCTGGGTCTTTATGCAATTTTGAAGGCTGTCAAAAGGGTCGATGTGAATGCAATATCATTATGCACCACCCGAGATAATACGGGGCTGGAGAGGGCCTTGTCAATGCTTGTTTAAATGCAGAGCACGCACAGTATTACCATTACAAGATCTCTTTACCTGTCTCATAGGCTCTACCACACCGTTAACACACTTGGCATGCCGAACAGAACATTATATCCGGTTGAATCCAGCTGGAGAACCTTGTATTTTGGAAACTGAATGGACTGAAGAGGGTCTATAACAGTGGGTTTATTTGCCACACTGTTTGGTTATTTGTGTGCAAAAAAAAAAAAAAAAAGCATCTCATTTCGAGGTTGAAGTCAAACACCTTCTTTAGCAGAGAGAGTTGATGTAAAAAACATGTTGCCGTACAGTTTAACTAGCTGAATAATGACTCTGCATACTTGGCTGCATGCACGCTCTCTCCTTCATCTGATTAAATCGGTCCACTTTAATTATAGCAGTCATTGATTTAAAGACAGGTTATTACCTTATTCATCAGAATCCTCTATGACCTGGTCAGTCACATAGCATAACTAATTCAGGATTAGCTATGCTTTGTACAGAGAGTACCGGGGGTACATCTCCGGCTGTTAGACATAAAACACTTAATAGTGACTGTTTTACAGTGCACAGCAGGATGTCAATAGCTGTCTTTTTGTTCTAATTTGATTGTTGAGGATGAAATCTCCATCCTTTTTAGATGTCAGGCAGGAGAGGCATCGGTGATCAGATATAGTGTATGCTCAAGAGGATTTAAAAAAAAAAAAAAGAAGAAGAAGAAATTCAGCTGATCACAGATGGATTGGCCTGACAGTTTCACAGTTTTGCAAAATGAAGATTAGCAGCTTCGAACATTACCCTCCAGCAAACGCAAAATAAACTTTTCTTCTAACCAAGGTCACCCTCAGTTGCAGGATGAATGATAGGATGTTTTGGCACCTCATGCACCCAGCAATTGCAGAAACAATGTCGCCCAGAGTATTTCTCATATAGTTTGTGAAATGGACTGTAAAACACACGTCTCTGGATCTTGGTATGCCGCTACTGCAGGACAAAAGTGTTGAGCCCTCTCTCTTTTCTTAGTGTTCGGCTTCCAATCATGCCTGGAACTGAGCATAACAATGCACTGATGTTTTAGGAAAACATTTCAAAAATGGAGATAAGGAAGGATTTGCTGACAATGATTACGTTTCACTTCATTCCAGCATGTGCAAATTCACCTCATGCATTTAACATAATCTCAATTGTTGACTGTGTGGAACAAGAAAAAAGAAAATATCTTAGTGGCTGATTTTAGGGAAGGTAACCTCTATGAATCGAAAACACTTGCTTTGTTGTTCGGATCCAGATCTAAACTGTGTTGTGAAATCAGCAGTGCTGTGTTTAACTACAGAAATTTACTCATTGTTTTGCTTCTGGGGCCAATGCAGTAGCTACAACTGATTTAATGCTGTGTGATTTCTTGGAAACTATCAGTAAGTATTCTATTGAGGGTCTGCTTTATTTGTGGTATCTGCAGGAATTGTCTTTTTAAGCCCCTTTGTTGGTTATTTTCAAATATAGGGATTCAGATTGTTAACATCTGACATTTGATATATATGGAAATATACACAATACATATAATTCAAAATCCAATACAAATTCAATCCTTTAAGATGAATGGATCATGCACTGATATGCAGAACAGATACAAAGAAGGAATTCTGGGTAGGGATGAGAACCATTTGCAAAGAAAATTATATAATAAATAAAAAAAAAAGAATTGTGCACACCCACACAATGACCTTCCCATGAATTGAAATTGGCTCTCATACCAATTTCTTTATTTATCACGTTACAAGCCTCTGGAGCAGAATACTGCTTCGTTAACACGCTACTTCTTTAGCTCTAATCAGTTCACACCTAGTCAGAGATCCTTGGATACCATTTCCTTCCCTTGATTTCTGTCGTTATGTCGCAGGGCACTAATCCTGTTAGTGTAAGGAATAAATGAACAGTTCAAAACAGGGATAGCTTTGAGTTGTGGGAAGAAAAAAGAAAATGTTTTCTTTATGAGGCGCTGGTCCAAATCCCCCAGACACGGAAGAGAGACATAATTCTAGTGAAAATGTATGAAGTTAAAAACTATTAATATTTCAGTAATGCTCAAATTAGTTCATTTCTCTGACTACTCGCCTTAGCAGGAGCCTTTCATATAGACAGAGATGCGCTCTTTCAGAAAACATCAATTAGAGACCTTTGGTAAAAAGTGGTTGATATATATTTTTTTTCATTCCATAATGCATCGGGGCGAGAATTCAAAAGGCAGTGGAAATTAAAATAAGCCCTTGTGAAACATGACAGTGAAAGCAGTAGGGGCCACGTTCTCTTCTCACTTGTTTCCATGAGATGGGATGAAATGACGGTCGTGAAAGTGAAGACTTGTTCCCCAAATCGCAGTTTCGTCATCTGCACTTGCACATACCGCACTGCACACGGTCTCTAAAATGGTTCAAATGTCAGTAGAATCTCAAATGCGACAACATGAAATACGAGATACATTTTCCCACTCCAAAAAAAAAAGAAAAAAAAGCTGTGGTGGTGAACGTGCGCCAGGCAGTGAATTTAACACACACACATTTAACACAACCACATTTTCAGATTAGATGTCATGTGAGGTCGCATTTTTTGTCATCTTCATAATGGCTTGAATGATTCTTTTGACAGCAGGTGGCGTCACTGACAATTGAGCTTTCGAGGTTTCTGGTTATTTGTAGTACTCCGATGCAAAGCACACATTTATGGGCCTCTCTCTCTACATGTCATCTCCACTATTCATGTTTGCCTCTGCCTCTCGCTGCTATTACCGGCGAAGATATAACAAGCGCAGACAGCTGATGTCTCGTTGGGCATCAGTAATGCAGGGGGCGATGAAAAGCCAAAGCTGTGCAGTATCTCTTAGGCTCAGAACACAAGGATAAGAGACGATGTATAATGATGCTCTAAATAAGGGAAAGTAAGCTTTTGACTCGCACAATGCCATGGTCACATCATCTTTCGTGACTGATTTCTGTCTCAAGCCTTTTATTTATTTGACTTTCGGCATGAGCCACACTGGTCTGTGATCACATGCAAGCCTGATAAAGGATTTTCTTTTCTTTTCTTTTTTGTACATGAATGGAAACGTCCAAGGCTGCACAGAAAATGGGGATGATTCACTTCCCTCACACGCATTGTGAAATTCTGAACTATAGTTTTTAAAGCTCTAATAATGTGTATACTTAATCTGTTTCAGAGTCGTATCACATCATTTTCTAGAGCTAGTTTGTCATTGACAGCAAAACACTGTCCTTTGGTTGCACAAAAACAAGTTTGTTAATCAGTTTCTGGTAGGCACTTTGAAATGAACAAAGTGATCCAAATAGATAAATAATGTTAATTTATTTAATAGATAATATTTTAATCATCCCTGCTTCTTTGAGAAAAGCCTCGTAATTATGAGCTGGTGAATTTGATAGCCGCCTTACAGTTCGTCATATATGCAACATATAGAAACGTTACAAATGGAAAAACAACATGAGAGTCAATAAGTGTCTCTGATCAAACAATTCATAAATTGCAACATAGCATCAGTAATATTAACAAGCATACCTTGGATAAACAAAGAGCGTGGAATATGATATAGACATTACGCTGTCCTGAAGCCAAACATGGCACTCCAGCCACTCTGCACGTTCTTGGACTTGAACATGTTAACTCCTCCAGCCAGAAGAGGCAATCCACCAAAACTACTCTCTCATCTTAGGAAGTCAATTATGACCCTTTAACCAATTACCTGCCAGCTCTTGTCCATAGATGACATGACTTCCATTCTCCTCTGTGCTCTGATGAAGGCCAACAGGCCAAAAACCTCAGCATGTTTGTTGACATGGCAAGAATAAAGTGGTGAAATTGAAATTAGTCCTGAAGCTCTATGTGTGTATTACCTTTTCAACTTTGGTTATTTAGCCTTGTCATAGTTAAGTGCTGGTGCATATGCCACCAGAAGAGCTTCACTGGTCCTTGGCACAGATTCTTCAAGTCTCTGGACTCCACTGGAGGAATGAAGACCTTTCTTCGAAAAATTTGATGTTGATGTCATTTGATGTTTTGATGATCATGTTCCAAAATCTGCCTTTGGTGTTTATTGTGTTTGGTGACCACTCCCATCAAGGTAGAAACATTTCATCATAGGATAAAGGTGACCCCTCGGAACAACTCTGTATTCATATGCAGTGACCCTTCCCTCTAAGGGGACAAGTGGACCCAAACCATGCCCTGCAAAATGCCCCTCACAGCATAACAGAGCCACCAGATCCCTTCACCGTAGGGGTCGTGCATTCAGGCCTTTGCTGTTCTCTTGTTGTACGCCGCACATGCACTTGCCCACTTGTTGAGGATATGGTAAAGGAAGACTTATCTCCACATCTCTGTTGACCAGCACCTGTGTTTTTGCACCACTGAACAAATGTGCCTTCATCTCTGTAATGAGTGGTTTATGCTATAATTTCCCTTTCTATGTAATTGTACTCGGACTGTTCTTGCTGACACAGTCTGATCACGTCCTCCATTGATATTCTCAGTTACCTGAGGAAGCGTTAGTCCTCCTTTGTCTTTCCGTACATATCCCACTAATGTTTGAGCATCACGGTCATCAAATGTGCGCTGTCGACCACAATTTCTGATCTGTTTACTGACGTCTTCCCCATAGGCCTAAATGCAGATGTCACTTTAGTCACTCTTCCTATAGAAACGTGAGACAGTTGAGCAGACTCTGTGACTGAAGCTCCTGTCCCAACAATGAACCCTGTATCAAACTCTCTTAGATCTTTTCCTCTTGCCATCTTGATGAAAAAAAATCAGGATCAACTGTGTCTGGTCAGCATTTTTATACATATTCCGCAGAGCGTGATGGGATGGTAATTGCTTCATTGTACCATGCAATGCGACTGTGTGGGAGCATCTGCATTCGTTATGTTTCTCCACTCATTTATTGAGCCTTTTTTCCTTTAATCTGTCACCAGCCTGTGTATCATATCCTAACAGTTGAACTGGAAATGGAAAAGGGCAGCTGTCACTTCACGCAAATCAAGTCACGCATGATGAAAATTGTGAACACTGGTCACCGTGAAATTACATTTTTAGGCGATACAGTCGCATAGGTAGAAGAACAGAGAGGGGCCGAAGGCGCAGACCTGGCTCAGTGGAGGAGTCCTGGCTCGTCCTACACTGCTACAGCTGCCAGGATGTGTTCCACTATGTCGGATGGAGTAGCCCTCCTCTCACAATTGAATGGTAATGAGAGTGACTGACGGGGATGCTTGGAGAGGCTGCCAGAAATAATGTTTTGTGTTTTCTTTTGCTCTCTCTGCCTCTATGTCACGCTGTATTCTGGTGTACCTCTCTTTCCTCATTCAGTGTTGCTCCTTATTTAACTCCATAGACAAACAAAGTGTAGGGAATTTTGCAATGTTAAAATTAGTGTGAGCTTGAGTGATTCCAGCAGGGAAATGTAGTCATTGCAGCCAAAAAATGGGACAGGAAAAAAATAGAGCAGATGTCATAAATATAATGATTTACTGATTTTACAGTACTGAAAAGAGCAGATATGGAGTAAAAAGTACAAATGTGAATA